>NC_058132.1:597818859-597921068 GCF_016433145.1 Gracilinanus agilis | reverse complement strand
GAAGGAAGGAAGGAAGGAAGGAAGGAAGGAAGGAAGGAAGGAAAGAAGAAAGGAAGGGAGGGAGGGAGGGAGGGAGGAAGGGAGGAAGGAAGGAAGGAAGGAAAGGAGAGAGGGAGGGAGGGAAAGAAGGGCCCATAATTATAGGTCATCAAGCACAATCCACTCATTTTACAGATCAAGAAACTAAAGCCCAAGGAGTATAACTGACTAGCCCAGAGTTGTGCTGTTTGTGAGTGCCTGAAGCAGGATCTGAACACAAGTCATCCTGACTCTAGATTCAACCACACTATACTGCCTTTCAGTAGGTAGAGGGGAAAAATAGAAGTCAAGGAAAAAGAAAATATTCCAAAGGAAAAGACTCTTCAAAATTGTAAAAAGCCATTGAGAATTTTTATTATAACAAAGTGTAACAAGGCTTTGCACATGCCCAGATCACTTGTGATGAAGGCATCCATATGGGAGAAAGGAGAGACCTGCTTCTAAGAGAAGATATTCTATATTCTTCTAGCACAAGGTGGTACCAGTCATCGTCCATTGGCTATGTAGCCAAAATAGACTTAGTCTTTAAAAGTACAAAACTAAAACAGTCCAAGACAATTTAGGAGGTCAGCAAGAGATAATTTACCCTCTAAGACAAACCCAGGAACTAAACACAACTACAGAATGCATTTCATACAAATATAGAAAGATCTAAGCAATTAAAAAATAATAATTGCTCATGGGTAAGCTGAGCCAATATAATTAAAATGATAATTCTACCTAAATTAATTTATTTATTCATGCCATATCAAACTATCAAAAAATTATTTTATAGAACTAGAATAAAAGGTCAAGAATATCAAAAGAAGCAATGAAAAAAATGTGAAGGAAGGTAGCCTAGCAATACCAGATTTCAAACTATAATACAAAGTGGTAATCATCAAAACAATCTGGTTGTGGCTAAGAAATAGAGTGATGGAGCAGTATGCTAGATTAGGCACGTATAAAATGACCATAGTAATCTAATGTTTGATAAACACAAAGATCCAAGATTTTTAGTCAAGAATTTACTTTTAACAAAATAGTTAGGAAAACTGGGAAATTGCAGGTATAGACCAAAATCTCACATCATATACCAAGATGAGGTAAAAAATGAGTACATAAAGTCAACATAAAGAGGGATATAATAAGCAAATTAAGTGAGCATTAAAAATTTTTACCTACTGAATCAATGGATATGGAAAGAATATATAGATAGAGAGGATAATGGGAAGCAAAATTGGTAATTTTGTTACATTAAATTTAAAAAGGTTTTGCACAAAACAAAATAATTATAATCAAGATTAGAAGGAAAGTAGGAAATTGGAAGGGGTGAGATTCAATATCACGTTTCTAAGATAAAGGCCTCATTTCTCAAATATAATGGGAATTAAGACAAACATATAAATATCAGTCATTCTCTAATTGATAAATGGCCAAAAGACATGAACTGGCGGATTCCAGAAGAAGAAGTCAAAGCTATCTATGGTCAAATGAAAAATTTATCTAAATCACTATTGATTAGAGAAATGCAAATTTAGGGGAAAAAAACTCTGACATACTTCCTCAATACCTATTAAATAGGCTAACATGACAGAAAAGGAAAATGACAAATTTTGGAAGTATATGGAAAAAAATTTGGACACTAAGGTACTATTGGTAGAGTTATAAACTGGCCCAACCATTTTGAAAAATAATTTGGATCTACACCCAAAAGACTTGCAAAGGTACCATACTCTACATTATATTAATGAGGGACCAGCCTTGAAGGAATTCTCACTGTGGGCCTCACTACAAAAACTATGGATACACAAATCTTTGGAAGAGGATTGTCCATATGTAGATATTATTACTTTCTATGAACTTCTATATCAATCCTATTTGTTTTCTTTTGCCAATAAGAAAGCCTTTGACATCTTTTAACTGTATGCTTTTGGGGGAATTGGTGACAATATACTAAGTTGTTTCCAGATTGTTTGTATTGGGACAAAAGTCCAAGAAGTGAGAAATCACCCAAAACATAACTGGGCCCTTTGTGTCATATAAGAGTTTCTAATAAAATGGTTATGCCTACATTAGACATGTTAAGCAACTCTTTACTGATTGAACAAAGAAAAATAATTACTGCGACCAGTTTGCTTAATATTCTTTGTTGATCTGAATGAATGGATGATTAATTTCTGGAGGAACTGATTTTGGCCAAATGTGGAAGCTTGTTTTACAAAGTATACAGGTAATGAGTACAAAGACATTTTGAGTAGAATAAGAGAATTCATAATGGACTTGGAAGGAAGGAGAAAGAAAGAAGGAGGGAAAACACCTCAAGTGAGCATTTAAAAAAAGATAGAGATTCAGAAAGTGGGAAAAAAGCAATGAAAATTTTTTGTAGAATTAATCCATATAAAATCTTGCAATTGTGTTTTTTCTCTCATTTTACACTTCTGTCTATAAAAAAAGATAAAATAATTCCTAGATTTCATAAAACTAAAAGAATTGATTGATTGATATTTGCTCTCTAAATAAGTTAGAAATAATTAGGTTTCTATCATTAGAGATAAAAATTTGGGACGAAGCCCTTAAAATGGCTATTTTAGTGCAAAACTGCCTAGAAATTTTAAGCTATATAATCATTCTTTGGGAATTTCTAATTTAAAGAAAGATTCAAAGTCAGTAATTTCTACTCAAACCTAGGGCTAGAAGAGCAGGAGATGATTAATTAATGAGTGATACAAGAAGGAACCTGAATGAGACTTTCAGCCAAAACTGCTTAATGAGTCAAGACAGGCTGCCTAGCTCCCTGACACTCACTCTAGAAAAACCCTGACATTTGTGGCAAACCAATAACAATCAGAAAATTCAATGAGAAACAACACTAAGTTACTTTCTCCACCTGAGAAAGAATTATTTCAAGTCCCAAGAAATCATAGTCAGGATCACATAAGATCTAGTAGCTTCTATGTTAAATGAGAAGAGATCTTGGAATACAATATTCCTAAAGTCAAAAGATATAAAAAGATATACATTTATCTCTTTAATATTTTCTCTATATACATGTATATATTTTGTATGTGGATATACACATGTTTATATATACACATGTGATTATATAATAGATAGAAAGAAAGAAGGATAGATAGGCAGAGACTTACAACAAAAATTAACTTACCTTTCAAATCAGAGTGTAATCTTACAGGGAAAAAATGGATCATTAATGGAATGGAAGACTGACAAGCATTTCTAATGAAAATTTCAGAGCTGAAGAAGAACTATGAAATGCAAATGCAGGAGTCCAGAAAAATCTAGCAAGATAAATCTAGCGAGCAACTGAATAGATCTGTATGATACCATAGTGCTAGCATTCAAATAGGGGAGAAGAAAAAAAAAGTATGCTCTCAGAATCTTAATATCTTCACAGAGTATTAAGGAAGTTAATTAAAGGGGAAGGGGAAAGACCTAGGGGTTGGTTCTGTTCTTGGAATTTAAAATGGGAAATAAAAGGAGAAATAAAAGGAGTATGCTACTGTAGGAAGTAGGAAGAAAGAGGCGGAACTTGCTATTTATATCATTGGGGCGAAAAGAAAGGTCTACAAACATGGGAGGAGGGATGAGAGAAGACACTAGATAAAACATAGTCACCTATGAAGTAGACAAAAGAGAATTGAACATACTCTCATAAATAATTTGGCTTAAAAAGATAAGTGGATAGGTAAAGCTACCCACCTTTTCCTCTTAAGACACTTATCTATAGCAGGGGTCGGCAACGTATGGCTCTCGAGCCATATCTGGCTCTTTCAAGGGCCAGATATGGCTCTTTCTACAGGAGCCATAAAGTCCATTTTTTTTCAGGCACTGTTACAGGAGCACGCACTGTGAGCACTGTATGGCTCTCACAAAATTACATTTAAAAAAATGTGGTGTTTATGGCTCTCACCGCCAAAAAGGTTGCCGACCCCTGATCTATAGAATCACTATCTATATAAATTTCAGGGAAATCCTTAAAATTGCAGGAGATGTATCCATTTATAAACTTTTGTTAGCTATTATTTTTCTCCGTTAACCAATGCTTTTATGAAATCTGGCCCTTTTATTCCTACTCTCCCCCTAGACCTTCTTCTCTGTCATTTACCCACCTATTAATTCCTTCTTCTCTTTCTATAATTCCTCATTTCTCTTCTTTCCATGTATATCCCTTTTACTTTCCTCCTTTCACTTTATTTTCTTCTCTTGTACTCTTTTGCTTTGTCTCTACATTCTTTTACATATGTCTGAAATCCACCACTGAATATCCTTTGAAATTTTGGTAGATTTATGATTTCATCAATATGTATATTCTCTTTAATGGTACAGAATCTAACCTATTCATGTTTTTTTAATTCTTCAAGACTCTTGACTATGTTGTCCTGTAAATTCTGCAAAAGGGTTCTACTTAATCTGCTAGTGGCTGAGGCAAAACAAGGAACACAAGAATACTTGTCACCATCTTTCTTTTCTTGCTTAATAGCTAATAATAAAACATGAAATACTGATAGGTCCGTTGGTTTACAAAGCACTTTACATACTGTCTGTCATCTCATTTGCTTGGGCCAAAGAACTTTCCTTCATGGTCCTCTTTGGAAAGGTTGAGCTGGGTCCTATTTTACTCTGCTTTCCTGCTTGGCTATTTTTCTCCAGGTCTTTCTTGGTAGGACTTTTACTTGGACTATTTCCATCATTTTTTTTCATAAGGAAGTTAGGAGCAAAACCTTGTACTGTTTTCAGAAATCACCTGCCCCTGTTTAGTCGTGAGCGCACTAAGTCTAAGGTCAAGTCTGGTTTCTGCAGCAGTAAAGGTCAAACTGGTAAAAATCTTCTATAAGGGGAAACCTGTAAATTATCAAGGCTTCCTGTCATGGAGAAGGTCTAACCACAAAACAGGTGAAGAAAAACTCAAGGAAACATTTTATTCACAGGGGAGGAACTATGAAAAGTTATATTTTTAAGGCAACAAAATTAAGGTAATAAATGCATTTGTCCTAATTGTCCTACTATTCATTTGGTATGGATCCAATGAGAATCATAAGGAGGAATTTTTATGCCTTGGGAAAGCACCATAGACCTCACCCAGAGTAAACCACATCCTCAGTTTGGGGGTAATGGGGTAGGAGAAAGGAGAGATTGAGGCAAGAAACAGCATTCTGTGGAAGAATACAGAGCCCTTGGCATACTAGGAATGACTCCTGGACAGGATACCCTCAGCTAAAGTAAAGCCTCTGGTGGCAAACCATCAGGGGAGGGCAGGGTTGATAAATCAAATTCAATAAATTCATTCCAGTAGACAAAAAGGTCAAAGACAGTTTCATGTTTTGTCTTTGTCTCTACTGCACCTAGCATAGTACCTGACTTCATAAATGCTTATTGGAATAACTTATTAATTCTCCCTCATATAATTATTATTGACAACTAAGTACTAAGGTCAGTAATTTCTTCACACTTGAAATCAAGATCACTTATTAGAGAGATAAGGGATTGGAGTAGTTACCCCTGGAGCAAAGAGAGAAGTGCTTTTGGGGAGGGGATCTAAAAGACGATTTGATGCTAGTCATGCTTTCCTTTGCCCCCTAATCTGATTTCATTTTAAAAGAGAGGAAACTGAGACCCCAGAGAGAGTATTTCAATTAATGTCACACAGAAGAAGACTGGTTTAGCTCTTAGTGAAATTGAAATTGAGCTGAGATAAAATCCAAAAATGCTTTCATGTACTGTTAAGTCTGAAAGGACATTAGAGACCACCTTGACCAATCTAATTTTATAGAGGAGGGAACAGAAGCCCAGAAAAGGGGTCACAAAAGGAACTAGGACTCAGGTGTCTTGACTCCCCAAGTTACTACTCTTTGAGTCAAGATGAGAAAGGATAGCACTAGCAATTACAGAATTCTAAGAAACAAACCTATTCTTCTACACACCATAATAAAGGTCATAGAAACCACAAACCAGACACCATGAAATGAATCACAGCAGTCAGAATTTAAGGTGCATTGGATAGAACATGGTACCTGAGAAAACTGATGTTCAGAAAGAATAAGTGAATTACCTCAAGTTGCATAGAAAGCAAGGGGAAGAATCAGGATTTGAACCTAGGTCTTCTAATTCCAAATCCAACATTCTTTCTATTCCCCTAGATTCAGCCTGCCACTATGATTTGAACCACTACAGCAATCCAATCTATTATGAATCTCTCTAACTGTTATTATCATTCAGCCCACATTCCTCCATCTTCTACATAAAATAGTAGGAGGTATTTCATCAAGAAATTTAATAAAATCTAGGCAAACTATATTTATAGCATTCCCCTTCTCTATTTAGGCAATTAGGTAGCATCACAGAGTACACAGAGGTCCTGACATCAGGAAGGCCTGAGTTCAAATTTGGCTTCAGATATTTATTAGCTGAATGAACCTGGACAAGTCACTTTTAAAAAAAGTCTGTTTGCCTCAGTTTCCTAAGCTGTAAAATGGGAATAATTATAGCATTTATCTCCCAGTATTATTGTGAGCATCAACTTAGGTAATAATTATTGTTATTATTATCATCCTCATCATCATTTTGGTAGCCCTATCAAAAAGAAAATGAGATCATGTCAGACTAGCCTTATTTCCTTTTTGACAGGGTTACCAAATTGATAGATAAGGAAAATGCTACAGATATCATTCCCTGAATTTGTGTAGAGAAATAATTGGCATGCTCATCAGATCTGTTAATTGGTTTAAAATGGTAAAGATAATTAACACACCAGATTACTGAATTCACAAAGATTTTGACAAGTCAAAGCAATAAGCTAAATCTAATAGGATGAAATTCAATAGGGATAAATGTAAAATAGCAGTTCTCAAACTTTTTGACCTCAGGACCCTTTTGCACTTAAAAATTGAGAATCTCCCCTACCAAGGAACTTTCATTAGTTTTGAGTTGTGTCTATCAATATTTACTGTATTAGAAACTAAAATATTTTAATCCTTCCTGAAGGAGTCTTTAGAATCATTAGGGACTACAAATCACATTTTGAGAACCATTATATCTAGGGGTGGGAATAGGGTGGGGTGATCATCTTCACTAGTCCAAGATAAAAGTCTAGTTAATAGCAATTTGAGAGAAAAAAATTGGGGAGTTTTAGTGGACCATAGGGTCAATATGGGCAGATAGCTGGTACAGAGGATAAGATGCTAGACCTGGAGGTAGAAAGACTAACCTTCCCAAGTTAAATCTGGCCTCAGACACTTATTAGCTTTATGACCCTGGGCAAGTCACCTAACTCTGTTTGTTTCAATTTCTTCTTTGCAAAATGAAATGAAGAAGGAAATGGCAACCCACTCCAGTAAATCTGCCAATAAAGCCCTAAAATGAGTCACAAAGACTTGGACATGACAGAAACAACTGAACAACAATAAGCTCAATATAAGTCAGTAGGGTGATGTGGCATACCCAAAAGTAGTGTGATCTTGAAATGAATTACAAAACATATCTTCCAGGAATAAGAAGGTGATAGACTTCATCTGGAATACTATATTCAGTTTCATTCACCACAGTTTCAGATGACAATTAATAAACCAGATTGGCACCAGAGGAAGACAGCTAGGATGATGAAGGGTTTTGAGTCTGTGCTATTTGAATATTGGCAAAAGGAACTGAAGATGTTTAGTTAAAGAAGAGAAGTCTAAGGTGATGATATAATGGCTTTCTTCATTTATTGGGAGAACTGTCATGTGGAACAGAGGTGAGGCTTGTTTTCTTTGGTTCCTGGCAAGTGTTGCCAAGAGCAATGGAGAAACTGAAAAGAGGTAAATTAAGGCTCAATGTCAAGAAAAAAAATGTCCTAATAATTAGAGCTGTCTAAAAGTGTAATCGAGTGTCTCAAGAGATAATAGATCTCTCCTATTAAAGGTCTTTAAGCAGAGGCTGGGCAATCATATCCTTTAAGATATAGATTAGACTAGATAGCCAATGAAGTTCCTGCCTAGTCACAAATTCCAAAATAATACCATTCAGCTATTATGATACGCTGACAACTCTCTCTTAATTTGCACTGACCCAGTGCCTGACCCTGCTGACTCTTAGAGGACATAGGAATAGAGTTCCAGGCCTGGAGTCTGGATGATTTATCTTTCTGAGTTCAAATGTGGCCTCAAACACTTACTAGCTGTGTGACCCTAGGCAAGTCACCTAACTCTGTTTGCCTCAGTTCCTCATTTGTAAAATGATCTGGAGAAGGAAATGACAAATCACTCCAGTATCTCTGCCCAGAAAACCCCAAACAGTGTCACAAAAAGTTAGATACAACTAGTTCTTTGGAATGGAGGACATAATGTGTGCCCCAACCACCAACTTCAGTTAGAATAATAAATCTTATGTTTCTATGAAGGTAAGACTTCCTTGACTTAAAGCTCATCTGTACCTAAAATGGGGTCAGCACTCTTAAAAATGATCATCAAATATGTCACAGAATTAGACTGCAGATGGTGCCACCATCTCCTCAGGGAAGCAGATTATAGAGACTATAGAAAGAGGCAAAGTAATGATTCATGACATAATTGTACAGGAAGGAGTGGGAAGGATGCAAGGAAGATAAACACAGGACTTCAATCCTCTCTTTTGACACTTCTTTCTTTCTTCATTTTACCTCTCAGCTGTGCTTCTGATTTTTAGGACTTCTACTCCATGCTTCAGTTGTAATCTCACTTTGCTATGGGGAACACCTATACCACTTAGGGTCTCCTCAGATGAGAACATCAGTCTTCCCCAATGACCTTTCTCTGTTCATCTGTTGAACCAGCCTTCCTCCCATTGGTAAGTTCCTTTAAGGGTGTACATTTTGGGGAGGGACATAGACTGGCTAGATTGTATTCCCCTCCCAGCTCTAACCCTCATTCTCCAGGCATCGATACCTTGTGGGTATGCTAGCATTTTCATCCTTCCCTCCACTTTTCTGCTCCCTTTTGCATGTTATCTTCCCTTATTGAATGTAAACTTCTGGAAGGCAAGAAGTGTCTTTGTTTTTTGTATTGTATCCCAGCACTTAGTAAAGTACTCTCTTACAAAAATGGCATTTCCACCTTCTTTGGAGTGTAGAAAATGTGAAAAGGGATGACATATTATAAGCAACTACTATGTGCCAGGCACTATGCTAAGCACTTTAGAACTATTGTCATGTTTCATCCTCCTAACAACCCTGGGAGGTAGGTGCTATTATCCCCATTTAATAATTGAGGAAACTGAGCAGACAGCAGTTAAATGATTTGCCCAGGGTCATAAAGCTAGTAAGTATATGAGGCTGAGCTTGAACTCAGGTCTTCCTGACTCCAGGACCAGAATTTATTGTGTCACCAGATGCCTCTGATATGCCCCCATATACATTACTTCCCCTCTCTTGGGTTCCATGCCAACATTTAGGATTCTTTTGTTGGGATTATTGGCTTTCTCTTCTGGTAGGCAAAAGAACTAGCACCAGAAGAGTTCATCTAAGTCTATCCTTTTCACAGGAATATATGTGTGTGTGTGTGTGTGTGTGTGTGTGTGTGTGTATGTGCGTATTTTAAGGATATTATCTGGTGTTGCACAGTCAGTACATGTCAGATTTGAACACAGGTCTTTGTAGTTTCAGGGTAAGCCCCAGTCCACCACATCCAACAACAGCCTCACTAACTACAGTATTAAAATTCAAATTACCTCTGAAAAGATTGCTGGATCCAGAATCAGAAAGACCTAAGTTAATGAATTCCACTTCATACATTTACTATTTATATGATCATTTTTTTAAGTTGTGTTTTTTTCCAGACATGTAGATAAAATTTTGAATAATCATTTTCTGACATATTGTGATCCATGTTCTCTCCCCCTTCCTCCCTTCTCTGAGTATTGGTTGTACGTGTGCTATTTATCACTATTAGTTATGTAATTTGGGGCAAGTAACTTGACACCTCTAAGCCTCAGTTTCTTCATCTGTAAAGATTAGAGAACCTAATAAATTCTTATCTGCCTCCCTGCCTTCTGGTTTCAAATCAATGATCTTTGATCCTTATCAATAATAGTCACAAAATCACAGATTTTTAGAGATGGAAGGAACCCAACTGGCCATCTAGTCCAACCTAAGGAATTCCTCCTATAATATTTCTATCAAACAGTCATATAGCCTCTGCTTAAAAACATCCAATAAGTGGAATCTTCCATATCCCTAAAAAGCCCGTTCCGTTTTAAGATATCAAAACACTGTTAACAAGCTTTCCCTAACAAGCCTAAATTTTTCTCTTTGCTTGTTCTACCCTTTGCTCCAAATTCTGTCATTTTATAACAAATAGAACTAGTCTAATCTTTCTTCTACTTGACAGCCCTTCAAATATTTAACCTAGCTACTAGCAAAATCCTGAGTCTTCTCTTCTCTAAGCTAAGTATATCTAGTTCATTCAATCAGTCATCATGTAGCATTCAATCAATCCTCATGTAGACCTTTCATCATCCTGGTCTCCATAGAGTCAACACTCTTCTAAAACAAGAGCACCCAGAATTATACATAGTACTCCATATGTGGTCTAACTGGGGCAGAATATGATAGGCGATCATTTCTTTGTTCCTGGAAGCTATGCTTCTCTTAATGCTGCCCAAGGTCAAATTAGGGTTTTTGACTACCACATCACACTGATGACTCATATTGAGCTTGCAATCCAACTAAATATGCTTAGTAATGCATTTAATTGCCAAATGGTAATTTAGGTCCAATTTGAATCACATAAAAACTCAAATTTCCTTCCCACCAGATAGCAACCTAACAAAGCCATAGTAAACAAAATCATACCTATGAAGAATTCTTATTAAGAATTGTAAAATGTAAAATGTAGAGAAATGTTAGAAAAAATGCAATGGTATTTGTTGGTCTTTCTTCCCAACAAAAAGTAGAGTTCAGACATTCATTTTTCCCTATTGTGGAAATCTTTACAACTGATGCACAAGCTTTTCAAATCCAGTTAGTCCTTTATAACAATTAATTTGGAGGATTACATAGTCCAAAAATCGATTTCCTAAGAACAAAATTCAGAGAACCAATGAATTCTTCCATATAAGGACAAAACATTCCTTTCCCCACTTTTTCATTCCAGCCCACTGGAAAACTCCTATCTCTCCAAATACTGGTTCTCTCTTTGCTGATTCTTCATCCATTGTGCACCCACTAACTATAAATATTCTCATATGCTCTGCCCGAGGCCCCCTTTTTTTCCATCTCATTCAACTATCATTTCTAAAGAGATGATTTCTAGATCTTTATATCCAACCCTCATCTCTCTCCTGACCTGAAGTATCTCATCTCAAACTGCCTTTTGGACATCTCAAACTGCAAGTACAATAGGCAAGTCAAACTCAATATATGTAAAACTGAACTCAATCTTTCCTCTAAACCCTTAGCCAATGTGTGACTTTGTTTGCCTTGGCTGTAGCCTATTTGTTATAAGGATAAGCTTTTTATTATTGGAGCAGAGAAGTAGTCATATCAATGTCAAGAACAAAAGAAGGGAGAAAGAAGCATTAATAACTTTTTTAAATACAGAAGAGATAAAAAGGAGACACTGAACATAAGGGTAGTATTAGTCCTATCATATTAAATTCGATATGCATTTTTAAAATATAACCAATACAGAACAACTTCATACTTCATACATAATCCTCTTTTTCTATTCTTTGTATATTGAAACTTCATTTTTATTAATGCTTAAGTTTTTAAAAAGTCAAATTTTATAATATATGTACATATATTATATACATATAAACATGTATCTATCTATATATGTATGAATATATATCTACATTTTTTAAGATCTAAGAGACAAATGATTGATTTTGACCAAGTCACTGGGATTAAGTTCAAATATCAAACACTTATTTCAATGAATAGATTACATATTGTGTAATAAGAATCTGTTAACCTAAAAACTATGATTCCCAGCACCCCACTCTCCTCTCATATTATGTGCTGATATAGGGAGGTTATAAGTTTTGTGTAGCCCTACCTCTCGCTCTCTCTTGATCTGATCATTTTGGTGGAGGGGGTGTGAGGTGAGAGCCAGGAGACTATTGCTCACGTGCTCTTAATTTTGTTAGATAAATAGTTTTTTTAATTGTTTCCTTTTTATTCCTTCTACTTCAAGTTATTGTTAATAAACTTTATAAAATATAATTCTTAGAGTGGTGGTTATTAATTTAAATCCTACACTTATGGTGACCAGAAATAGGGTTTAGAAGCCTTAATTATCTCTAAGTGAATAGATTAGTTTGAAAAGAAATTGCATTTCTCCTGCCTCGGCCTTTTTGTCCCCTCACAAACTCCCCACCCACCCAGGAACTCAAGCTGCTGCCACTTCTGTTCCTGCTGCTGCAGCTCCTTCTCTTGAACACATAAGCTGTGAGTCCTTGTGAGCTGTTTTCTGGGCAGCTGGTAAAGTATAAATCCCTCTTTCTCTTCTATTGCTAGTAGCTGAGTGCAATGAGTTCATTTCTTGCTGCAACCTTATAAGCCAGATATGTTTTTTTGGTTTTTTTTAGCAACAGTTAGCCTCTAACCCTCCTGACTTCTTTCACCTGAGAGAAGCTACCACCTTATAGCCCAGAATTACAGAGTGTTGGAGAAAATTAATAATTTCAGCTCAGTTTTTTGTTGTTGTTATTAGAAGGTATTAATTATTGGGCTAAATTCAGAAAGTTTAGCCTTATCTTACTCCTAGAAGTTTGCTTTCTCTTTAAGGCCTTTCCTAAACCCCATGTGGGTCTCAAGCTTGGTAGCAGCTTCAACTCTTTTTACTCTCCCAGACCAGCTTAGCTAAGCAGCTCTGAGGAGTTTTTACCTTCATTGTGCCTAAAATAGAAAGCTTTTGTTTTCCCTCACTAACTTAGCCTCTGGCTAAAGCCTTTGAGCAGCTCTCCATTCAAAGACTGATTGAGGCATGTCTTCATCTATCAGCCTTGTAAGGTCTTTACTCCTAGCCAGTTCATAACTAATCTAGCATTACCTACAGACAGGAAATAGATTTGCAAGCAATTTAATAAGTAGAATTGCAAGCATGGCCCTTTCTTTTCCTGCCTATCTCAAACAGCTTCCATTTTGGGAGAGTATTATAGAGTTTGCACAGCTCAAAGTTTTAGGGTGTCTTTTCTTACTACCATTCCTAGGTGTACTTGTCCTTGTGATTAGCTCGAATAATCCTAAGATTCAGTGAGGAGATTCATCTCTCTATACCCCCTTGCCATTTTGGCCTGCCAAGTTTATGCAACACACCCAATATGGGGTTCATCCACATTATACCCAATGTGAATATGGGGAACCCCAGAAGGAAGTATGACCAAAGGAATCTAGATGGATGATGATACTGGGGAGGGGAAGGAACCTTAAAGAGTCTGGAGGTGAATTTTTAGTTTTTCAGACTCCATTGCTAACTGTTTCAGTTTGTTCCCCTCCAAATAGTGAAGAAGTCTCTGCAATGCAGCTATTGGAATTGGAGAAAAGGACTCTTGAATTCAGTGCCTGTATCCTGTCATATATATTGTATTTGCTGATTGTTTTAATATTTAATTTTGTTTGTTAAATTCACATATTAACCTAATCTAATATATTCTGTTAAGCTATGTCACTTTCTTTTACTATGTTTTGACCATTAGCTATATGTGCTATTGCATTGTCTTTATTTGTACCCTCTCCCTATGACTAGACTGGAGAATATGCCATAAAAATCCATAAACAACTTGGACAAACCCTTTTCCGTGGCAAAACCATAGGTCCTTATGGATGCTGGGTTTGTCAACAGATCCATCAAAGTCACATATTGCCTAAGCAGCCTTTTGTTCCTTTTTGCCTTTTTTAATTGTCACATAGATGATGATGGATAGACTCCATCAAACTGGTTACAATCTATATACAATCTTTGGAGAATTTAATGAGCTAAAAATCTCAATTGGTTTTAAGGCATCTTCAGAAGTGATTTTTAGATATCTAATAGCACCACTATCTCTGACTAATCATTTGCCTGTCATTGAGTTGTGTGTAACAAGAGGTGAGGATCTATTTAGTAGTTGAAGTGAAGTGTAATAGCACTATTGTATTTCCCACCTCCACATTTATAAAAATGTAATGGATGAGACATCAGAAGTGATTTTCACTATTGTATGCACCTCCACATTGCAATGGATGAGACATATAAATACATGCATTTTACGGCATAAATACATACCAGAGAAGGGAGGTTTCCCAAGGGAATTGGTTAAACTGTGATGGGTTATAATCTTATCTAGGAGGTGAGAAGGATTTCCCAGGGGGCTTGGTAACCCCTGGATGGCTCCCAGAGAGAGAATTTTCCCACAGAGCCTAGTGGCTCCTGGATGGTTTTTTATATTTGTAACTCTTCAGCTTACTCTACCTTTCCACAAGAATGATTTAGATTCTTTATTACATTTT
Source organism: Gracilinanus agilis (assembly GCF_016433145.1). Taxonomy (NCBI): domain Eukaryota; kingdom Metazoa; phylum Chordata; class Mammalia; order Didelphimorphia; family Didelphidae; genus Gracilinanus; species Gracilinanus agilis. Next base: position 597,906,586 of record NC_058132.1, on the reverse strand, counting down.
AGACCCAAAAGATTTTTATCAGCAGTACAGAGGGTCATTTGTTTTTTTGTTTGTTTTTTTTTCTTCTGGGCTATCCTGCCAAATTTTGGAATGATGGCAATAATAGATTTTGTTAGAAATATCTCAGCTGGAGGGATTTATGGAAAAGAATGTTACCCACATTCAGAGGAAGAACTACAGGAGTGGAAACACAGAAGAAAAACAACTGCTTGAACACATGTGTTGAGGCAGACATGATTGGGGATGTAGACTCAAAACAACCACACCAATGCAACTATCAATAATTTAGAAATAGGTATTGATCAATGACACATGTTAAAAACAGTGGAAATGTGCATCGGCTATGGGGTGAGGAGAAGGTTGGGGGGTGAAGGGGAAAGTCAGAACATGAATCATGTAACCATGGATAACTTTTCTAAAAAAATAAAAATTATAAATAAAAGAAAAAAAGAAATAGCTATAGTTGACAGATTGGCTGTCTGGATCTAGATCTGGAGAACTTGTGACAAGTATCCATGAGCTTCAAAGGTTTTTAAAATGTCACACAGCAAGTGGCTATAGACACTCATGTGAATCCTAAAGATAGTGAGTTTGTTTGCTATTGTCATTAAATGGGTTCTTATGATTTTGGACATTTTGGTACTTCTTTGAATGTGCATTAGTTTCTGTACTACTGTTTTTAAAAGGTATTAGTTGGTGAAAATCATGTGCATTCACACTGCAGATCATGGCAAAGTTAAAATAGAAATGGATCTCTTTTTTAAGTGAGAAATCTTTGTTTTGTGCCTCTACTTGGTTGATAACTTTTCATAGAATGTGAACTATATATTTTTGATTTTTTTTATTTAATTATTGTTTTTTCCTGGTATGTGCAAAGGAGTATTTGAGTTTTCTTTTTTCTCATTTTTTTGTACTTAAAGCACATGTTACCAGTATTAATGTGTTTTGTTTTTTTTTTATTTTGCACTAGGATAAATCTAAAATGTCCATTGGTCCTAATGTCAATGCATATCCAAACGCTTTAGACTATGGAAACCTGCCATTGATTGTTAAATATTATGGGACTTTGATTAATGATTGTGTCTGATTCCAGGAGAAGGGGATCACAAAAGAGCCACTGCACAATGCCAAAGAGCACAAAGTTGACCTGCACAGTGCCTAGGAGCACAAGATCAAGGAGACCTTATGGGATTGATGAGATTCTTCACCAAAATAGGGGATTAGACTTATTTTGGGGTTCCAGGAAGCAGCTGTTTGCAAAGACAGACACAGGATTCCCTCATGCCAGATCCAGACTTCTACCAAGTACCTCAGGTTTAGCTGCCAGTTTGGATCCCCTATCCATGAGAACAAAGGTAAAATCAGATCAGGGAATGATATTTGCTATTGTTACGATTAAAAATGATAAAGACTGATATAATAATATAAATTAGTAGTTTAATTAAAGCCATGGCCATGCTGGTAAAATCATTAGACCATGCGCCAGTAAGAATTCAAAACTGCTGCCCCAGCCATTATTGTTACCTCCCGTCTCTTCTCGCGCCTGCTAGCTAAAGAGGGCTTACTTTCGATTCTCCTCCCATTTAAACTGTCCTCTGCGTGGTGACGCAGGCATTCCCACGCCCAAAGAACCAGAACCAGAAACCCGTTGGACCACGGGAAATGTAGTTTGATAGTTCCCACGTGTCCATAGAAAATCTATATATACTTTTAAATGGCATCTCCCAAATTCCAATTTTACACTATTTACTACAAAAATCTAGTCCCTTTTATGTCTTTCATAGTGTGGCAATTTTCTGTAGTCCTGGCTGCTGATTGGGTAAGTGCATATTGCTGCAATGGTCCTAGAAGCTTGTGGAACATAAATCATTTTATTAGACCCTGATTCCAGAACCTGTTATGGGATTACTCTCTCTTGCTTACTCAGAATTTTTATATCCTATTTAATTTTGATTTTTTTTTCTTTTCTTCTATTTGATTTTTTTTATGTTTTTGACTTCCTTTTTACAATTGATTCACATACCTCGTAACTCAGCCATGTATCCTGGGTGATCCATGTTTGTCAACACCCTCCTCAGGGGAGATTGTATAATTGGAATATAATTCTACATTTATAAAATTTTTCTTGTTTGAGAGCAATTTCAGGATAAGAAACTTGTTACCTCCCCTAATCAAGAAAGTAAACTGTTTGGAGAAGGCACCATGGAGATGCCTGCAGAAACATCACACTGCACCAAAGGATCCAGAATGAACTTTGAGTTGTAGTGAAATTGAATTGGGGGGGGGGGGGGGGTTGAAAACATTTATTTTGAATGTACACTCTTATGCCAAAGAGGACTGCCCCAATTGGCTTTTTGTCAATGTGCCTAGTAATCATTGGTTTTGTTCTTTTCTTTTTTATTTCCCTCTTATCCCCAAATTATTGTAATTTTCCCTAAGAAAGTACAATATTGTATGTACCTCTAGTTATAGATTTTTTAGAGATACAAGTTGGTTATATGCACTGATTCCATGGGGAAACTAGGCATGTAAATCTGGGAGATTTCTACATGCTCATTTTCCATGGGTATCACAGTGGGGATTGTGTAATTAGAAACTACAATTCTCAGAATCCTACTCTCCTCACATTATTTGCTGACATAGGGAGGTTATAAATTTTGTGTAGCCCTGCCTCTCACTCTCTCTTGATCTAATCATTTTGGTGGAGGAGGCGTGAGGTGAGAGCCAGGAAACTATTGTTCACAGGGTCTTAATTTTGTTAGATAATTAGGTTTTTTTACCTCTATTTCCTTTTTATTCGTTCTACTTCAAGTGATTGTTAATAAAGTTTATAAAATATAATTCTTAAAGAGTTGGATATTAATTTAAATCCTACATAATCCCTATACAAAAATCCCTTCAGATGCATACTGACTTAGTTTTAAAATGTATCATCTAAGTTTTATTATATTTTTATTTATTTTGTTAAATATTTCCCAATTATATTTTAATCTAATCTCAACACACTTGGAAATATGGCAGGTTGCCTAAGCTTATGGGCCCCATGTGTCTGATTCTCTGACTTAATGACCTTTAAAACTAGGTTTAACCTTATTTGTGTCATGGACTCCTCTGACAGTTTGCTGTAATCTATTGACCCCCTTCTCAAAATAATGATTTTTTAATGCATACACTTAAATACATAAGATTGCAAAATGAACCATTATATTGAAATACAGTTTTAAAAAAATGTTTAACAAGTTCAAAGACCCTAGGTTAAGAACTACTACTATAAGATCTCTTAAGACTTCCTTACTGGAGACTAAAGAAAGAGTCTTTTGAGACCCCACCCAGGTCTTAAAAGAGAGACCATTGAATCCTCGATCATAATCAAGACCAAATTTTCTGGCTACCTTTTTATCATAGAAGACCATTCCATCCCTGGGACCCCTTCGTCTTTTTCCATTTTAAGGAAAGAAACCATGCTGGCTATGTTTACTCCTTCATTCCTCTTAGTGCTCCACTCTTGACTATCCGTGCTTCCTTTTCCATCGTGTCTCCTTGGTCCCAGAGTAGCTATCTTCCCCATTCCCCACTCCTTTTTCAGCTTCTATTCCCTCCTTGGAATGTAAGTTCCCAGAGGACTGTCTTTCTTCTTTGCTTAAATTTGCATCCCCAGCACTTAACACAGTACCTGAGACATAGTAAGAGCTTAATAAATGCTCCCAATTGTTTCCTTTAGAAATGATCACTCAATAGGGCAACTAGGTGGCTCAAGGGATAGAAAGCCTAGGCCTGGAGATGGGAGATCCTGGGTTCAAATCAGGACTCAGATATGTCCTATGTGACCCTGTACAAGTCACTTAACTCTAATTACCTAGCTCTTACTGCACTTCTGCCTTGGAACCAATACTTAGTATTAATTCTAAGACAGAAGGTAAGAGTTTAAATAAAAGATGTTTTATTTTATAGTTAGGGAAGTTTAGCAAAATATGTAGAGATCAGCAGCAAGATCATCAGATCTAATTACATAATTAGATTTTGCATGTGCTTGTATTAGCTTCTGACTGTGAAATAATTTAAAGCTGTTCCTTTTCCTCCTAGCCATTCCCCCTTCATAACTCACTCACACCACTGTCTCAGTGGCAACAGAGATCCTAATATCTAAGAAAATAAAGGGAGATAGATACCAAAGCTAGGGAAGATAGAAAACAGCAGAGTCGGGATATGGACAAAAGAAGTCCTGCTAGAACATTTGGCTGAACCTAACCAGATAAAATTTAATAGGAATAAATGTAAAGTCTTATATTTAAATTTAACAATAAACTTCACAAGTACAAAATGAATGCCACTTGACCACACAGAATGTCATCTGCAAAAGATTTGAAGGTTTAGTGGATACAGAACTCAATATGAGTCAGTGGTATGGAACGTCAATCCCTAAATTGCTAAAACAATCTAAATAGTGTCTCATGCTACACTCAAGGAAGCATACCACTCAGAACAAGAGAAGTGATAACCCTTCTATGTTCTGCCTTAGTCATACTCATCTGGAGTATTGCATTTGGATTTAGGGACCATATTTAAGGAGGCAGACTGACAAGATGAAGACTCTCCAGAGAAGGACAATTAGGATGGGGAAAGAACTCAACATCATATCATATGATGAATCCATTTAAGATAGTTAACCTAAAGAAAAAAACATGCAACAGGATACAATAGTTTCTTTCAAGTATCTGAAGTCCTGCCTTTTGCAAGAGGGATTAGACTTGTTCAAGTTAGAAAACTAGGGTCAATAGATGGAAGCTGCAAAGAAGTAGGTTTAGGCTTGATGTAAGGACAAACAATCTAACATTTATACCTATCTCTAAGTTGAATGGGCTGCCTTGGTAGATAATGGGTTCTTCCTTACTAGACTTCAAGTGAAAGCTGGATGATCATTTGGTGGGCATGCTAGAGAGAGACTTTGTCTCAGAGACTCTCAACTGGTCAAGACAGCATTTAACATTCATTCCAATGGTTAGCTTGTATATTTGGGAGGAGGGGGGGATTAAAAAACTTATAAATAATAAAGCTAGGCTAGACAGTCCTAATGATAAGTTACAAATGTCAAGATTATAATTTTAAATTAAAGTGGGCCAGCAGGCTAGACTCTGCTTTAGCTAATTTTCCATCTTTTTTGTCATTTTATCTGGAAACTAATCCTTTGACTGTTTTTAGAATTTTATTAATTTATTTGTTTGGTGGTTATATTAAAATTCCCTGACATCTTCCTCCTTCCCTCCCAGAACTGAGAAGCCATCTTTTCATATATATATACTGTATTTTATGTTTCTTAATATCAGTTCTTTCTCTGGAGGTAGACATTCACATGTTCTCTTTCAACCATTAATTCTGGAGCTGTATATAATGTTCTCTTGATTTTACTCATCTTGCTTTTCATAATTTCATGTGGGTCTTTCCATGATTTTTTTAATTAACTTGTTCTCTCCTTATAACACAGCAATATCCTAACACAGTCATATGCCACAACTTGTTCAGCCATTTCTCAATTGATGGGTATCCCCTCAATTTCTAATTCTTTGCCACCATAAAGAGAGCAACCCTTTGATTTTTAATTAGCATCATCTTGTCTTGTATCCATGGGGTGTCCTATTCAGATGCATTTTTTAATGCAATGAGAGGAAATAAGTAAAATAAATTATAAACATAGTATACTCTCATCTCTTTGTATGGAAATATTGGGAGGCCATCCTACATCAATTTTGAGGGTTTGCAAAACCAAGCAATGGGAAGGGAAAGAACATGAATCATGTAACCATGGGAAAATATTCTAAACTAATTAATTAAATAAATTTTTCAAAAAATAAAAAAACAAGCAGCAATTAGAGAACACACTTCAATAGAAAGATGGAAGACTGTGGAGCAAAATATTCCACATATTGTCAAACCAAGTCTCAATAGAGTATGTCATGGAAATGTAAAAGCAAAAAAGTAATCATAAAACTTTTTTAAAACTAGACAAAATGATGTTGAAAAAAAGATAATACAATTGACTTGCCAGTTTCAGATTATGTATCTATGGTTATCTTTTGTGATACAATTCATGGGGAGTAAAAGAGTTCTGAAGCACTTCAGGGATACCCACTTATACATGAAATATGCTAATTGTAATTTTCATTAAATTTAATTTCATGAAGGAGAAATATTCTTGACACTAATTAGGTAAATTTGAGTTACTGGACATATTTTCAATTAACACAGTTACATTTCTTTCAACTTTTCTCTTCCACTTATTTGAATAATTCTAAGGTTACCTTCCTGGAAATGTGAGCTTTATTGAAAACAGCATTTGGGGTAGCTCTAGGGATTCACAGGTTTTTGATTTGTGGTTTCAAAAGCTCCCACTGTGCTTACTTTGCCACTCCTTTCTCATGACACTTTTACATTTGATACAAGATGTTGTAATAATGCATTGCTTTTTATCCTTAACCCAAAATGTAGTTGTTTTGCTGCCTCTCATCTTTCTCCTTTCTCCAGATGTTAAAAACGTCTTATAGTTAGTTAGTCCCTTTCACAGTTTGACTTAGCAAAAGCATCATCTTGTCACCTTTGCACCCCAATAAGCCCTAGAATTCATTTCCCCAACTGCCTACTTATTTTTCCCCTCATGGTTACCTATTCTTTCCTCAGATCACAAGAACCCAGCCCCAGCTGTTTGATCTTTTTATTCACAGAGGACCAAGTTGAATTAAAATCATTCAGGACTTCATGGCTGATGGCCAAATAACAGGATAACAACTGTTAGCTCCTTTATCACTTACTTTTGAATCTCCACACTCAAATCAAAATTATTTTGCATATCATTTATTAAAATTGCTTGTAGTCTAGGCTATAAACTTTTAGTCTCTTCTCAAAGGCTTTTTTCCACTTTTTTCCATCAGAGAATCCTCTTTTTAACAGGGAAAATAACAGTATTGGAGGTCTTTTACATTTATGAAACTCTCTAGAGCTTATATGTCAAAAGTGAAAAGGATATCCTGGATTCAAAGTTTTGTTTTCCATAGGAATATTGTTGTTAGTGAGGATGTATAAGGGGGTATGGTTCTAGTGGCATCCCAAATGGGGCACTGTCATCATTACAAGAGCCTCCCAGAGTCATTACATGCAATATCCTTCTGTTAATCCATTTAATCAACATTTGCCTGTTTGTTTCTAAGCAATAAGGGAAATATAATCAAATAGTTTATAGGTGGAGAAAAAAAGGAGCATAAGTAGTTCAACTAAATGTCATCATTTCAGAGGTTGTTCAGTTCTACTAAGCTATATTTTTATTTGAGGTTTTCAACTCCATTTCATTTCATTCACAATACAATGGTGTAAAGCCAGGATAGAATGTAGTGATGTAGAAGTGGGAGAGAGACAGAGACAGAGACAGACAGAGACAGACAGAGACAGAGAGAGACAGAGAGACAGAGAGAGACAGAGACAGAGAGACAGAGACAGAGACAGAGAGACAGAGACAGAGAGACAGAGAAACAGAGACAGAGAGATAGAAACAGAGAAAGATGAATTACAGGGCAGGCAAGAACAAGGGAGTAGTGAAGTCTTCATTGGGTTGTGCAAGTTATATCATATGCCAACAAATATCCCAATCAACAGCCTTTCTAAGTTCCTGGTTCATTGCTAAGTTATTTGACACAACCCTAGTTCCACTTCAACAAAAGAAGGAATTCGTTGTAGCAGGGTTTTAACTTATAATCTGGCTCAAGAAAGTTTTAAAAACCAGGAGGAATAGAATTTAAGGGAGAAGTTAACTGAGGCAAAGGTAGCCGGGTTATTCCATATGTATGTATGTATGTATGAATAAATGTAAATAAATATATGGTTTCTTTCAGCTACAATTCTATAATCCTGTTTAGGAGAAATAGTATATTTTAACAGATAAAGGCTTGTTTCAGAATCTGGAAGAATTGGGTTCCAGTGTCCCTTCTGATATGAAAGTCGTGACCCTAGCTAAGTCAGAACACAGGCTAATATTCTTATACCATCAGTTGGGAAAAGGTACCAGTCTACAAAGGTAAAGGAAATTCCTCACCAGAAGCAAACAAATAGGGATATAGATTAGATAGACAGAAACAGACAGACATAGATAGAGAGAAAAAGATGATAGACATGTATGAATATTTGAGTTTCATTGATGCCTTTTGTTCTGTGCTATGGTCATTTACAGATGTACCACCTCCCTTCCAATAAGAATTCCACTTTAATAAAGAAAAAAATAGTTCAGCACAAACAACTGAAATGATGATGGTGTTTGAAAAATATACTCAATACTGTGGTGAGGAAGATTAGTTAGTAATAGTGATGGACCTAGCAGGAAGGGCTGGAGAATTCCAAGATGGAATGGAGGAGCAGGAAGTTGCTTGTCCTCTGGGAGTACTTGACTTCTCTAATCTTAGTGACCTAAGCAGGCAAGGCCCAAAGGAGCAGTGCAGGAGTCACTGGGAAATCTGCTTCAAACCTAGTTCCAGCCAGGCTTGACAAGCACAGCTAAAGGGCCTGAGGGTGGCTTTGAGGGTTCTCACAGTAATCCACAGATGATCACAGGATGCCAAAAGCCAAGGTGGTCCAAATTATCCAAGTAGAGAGAGTGTGCTTGAGATGCTGTCCACCAGATCCCAAACTCCTCCTCCACTTGGTGCAGCTCAGTAGGTCTTGTCCACTTGCTAGAAGCCACCACCACTCAAGATCCCAGGGAATCAGGATGCAGGTCTGAGATCTCTCAGGGCTACCAACAGTTTGTGCCAACCACTAATGGAGTCTCTCCCAGAGCACAAGCAACTTCCTGCTCCTTCATTCCATCTTGGAATCCTCCATCCCCTCCTGCTAGGTCCATCACTATTACTAACTAATCTTCCTCACAACAATACTCCATACCCATAGATCTCCACTTCTCTAAGGAATAAAGGGACTTACAGTCATTCATCTGTTCTCCAGGGTCAAGATAGATCATTATAATCATATAGCCTTTGGTTTCATTTTTTAATTCATTTACATTATTGCATATAGTTTTCCTGGTGTCTCTTATTTCACTTGCATTTGTTCATATACTTATCCCTTATACTCAAGGTTTTGCCTGAACAGCAAAGTTGCAATTCTATACCTCAATGTGTACTAAAATTTTTGTTAATATTTTGGACACTGTTATCAACTTCCAATTTCTATGATATCTAAGAATTCTTCTGTAAAGGTCCCTCTTAGAAAAACATTGCTATGGGTACATCTGCAGAAGCTCAAAATCTGGAAAATGATTTATTATTTTGTAATAAAAAAACTAAGCAACACAACAGAGTGGCATTGACTTTGATAAAATAACTCTCACAGAGACAAGATGAGAGTCCAATGGTAAATTCAAATCATACAGCCATTAGACCTATAATATGTAGGACACTATCCTACAGATCTCAGATAGTAGCCACTCTGGCCCAGCTTAGGGTCAAGTGGAATACATTGGAAAAAGTTCATTCCCAGGTGCTATAGAGTAAAGAAGGGAGCCCTCATACTGATCCTGGCTCCAGAAATAATCCCTCTAAACTCATCTTTCTTGCTCTTTCTCTTCCCCTGGCCTAGCTAGCCCTTTCTTTGTTTTCAGTTAAGACTATTGAAAAGTCACAGACCCTTAGACTCTACAGAAAGATGAAGGATTTCACTTTCATCAACATTAAATCCCTATTCTAATTTTCCGTTACAAAACAAAGAATTGGATCTGTTCAATAGTTTCAGTGAAAAATGACTCCAGAGTCATAGTTTTTTCTTGCTTATCTCTACCATGGGGGAGAACTTAGCACAAAAGATATAACTTCTGTTCTTGTAATAGCCTTTCTGAAATACCAAAACCAGAAATGCCTGCTTGCAGATTTAAAAAAAAAAAATCTTCTTGCCTCCTTATATGGCGACTAAACTTGAGAAAAGAGATTGCCTTCTGGGAAATGGCACAAGGTCTCTTACAGTATCTGAGTGCAGTGACTCAGGGCAGGGGTGCACAGAAAACGTGCTCATCCTCACTTGTTCTTCTAGTCTTTTGACCATTTCTAAGTACTGTGCAGACTTTTTTTTCTTCTTGAGACCCCGCTTCCTTCCACAATCTCTTTATTTTTCTACCTTTTTTTTTTCCTTTGAGAAATATTCTGTCATTGCCCTCTTCAGAAATACCAGAAACTAGTCATAGTGGAATCCAATATCAAGCCCATGCATCACCAGATTGCTTTGGAAGATTGAAAGAAACGTGGACGTGGTAAATTGTGTAAGGGTTTGAGGCTGTGAAATGACTAGAGTTCATGCTTAAATAGTAGATGGTCAGCAAAATAAGGCGTGAGCCAGCAAGTTCACCTCTAGTACCTCTCACTAGGTATTCCAGAAAATGAAACCCTTCTCTCTCTCCTTAATGAGTGGAACAGCTTCTCTAAGAGCCTCATGAATTACCTACTCAACAGGGGGCTGACCCTGTCCGTGAGAAAGGGAGAGGCGGTATATGACACTATTGTGTCATAGATCAGAAGAGACCTTGAGAAGTCATCAAGTTCATGACTCTAAATCCAGGAAAGAGTATATTCCATTCCGCTAGTATTTACTGAGAGTCTTGTACATACCAAGCATTTCCCAGTCACTATAGGCTTGGAAACTACTGCTAATAGTGGCAATAGTAGCAATAGTAGTAGTAATACTAGTAGTAGTTAATACTAGTAGTAGTAGTAGTAGTAGTAGTAGTAGTAGTAGTAGTAACACAGTAGCTTTTCCAAAATACCTATGTTCTAGGCACTTGGTTGTTGTTCAGTCATTTCTTTATGACCTCATTTGGGATTTTCTTGGCAAAGATACTGGAATGGTTTGTCATTGCCTTCTCCAGTTCATTTTATAGATGGGGAAACTGAAACAAACAGAGCGAAATGACTCTCAGAATCACAAAGCTGGTAAGTATCTGAGGCTATATTTGAACTCAATATGTGGTGTCTTTGTGATTCAAAGTCCAGTGTTATATCAACTGTGCCACCTGGCTGCCCCACAAGGCACTTTACAAATATCTTAATTTATACTCACAACAATCCTTAGGGTTAGATGCTATTTTTGTCTTCTGATAAGCTGAGGGAACTGAGGCAAATAGAGGTTATCCAAGATAACATTGGTTAAAAAAAAAAAAGTATGTAGGGCCAGATTTTAATTCTAACCTTCTTAAATTCTTAAATTGAAATGTATAAACATAAGGTAAATTCATTAGTGCTAAGGTCCTGGAAGGGCAACATCCTTCAAAATTCTGCCATATCATGGTCCCCTACCCAATTGCCATTCTTGACTTCACTGGCTCAAAACCTTAATTTTCCTTCAATCTACTCTCTCTATTGTGTATATACAAAGTTATTTATATTACTATTTATACGTTTGCTGACCCCTTAGAATGCTTCCAGGGTCAAACTTAATATCATTGAGCTCAAGAAAGAAATGACAAATAACTACAGCATCCTTGCCAAGAATACACCCAAATGGGAACATAAAGAATTGGACATGACTGAAACAAATGAACAAAAACAACCACATCAAGCTGTTCTACAATACCAGGCTTCTCACCATCCTACAGATTCCATTTAAGATCTGTTTTCTGAACCTAGCTCTCTGCTTCCCTCTCCTTTTTTGATCTAATGCTCTAAGACTGATAGATTAATAAACAAATCCCTTTAACAATCTGTGTTACCTTGATCAGGTCTCATGTCATACTTTGGCATTGAGTTTCCTCAACTGTAACTTGAACTGATTGGACTAGATTGTCTCCTGGCTTTGACATGCTATGGTTCCATGATTCTATGAAAGTGATTGGTTTAACTACTCAATATGGGAAAATAAATCGGGTAGTGGCACATGCTTGTGATCCTTAGTACTAAGGCTAGTGGGTCATTTGAGTTCCTGAGTTCCGAGCTCCAGTAAGTCTCAAGTCAATTGGGTCTCTGCACTTAGTGTAGCACTAATATACTGTGCCCCTGGGCATAAAGGACCACTAAGCTTCCCAGAGAGAGGTGAAACAACCCATTTCCGAAAATCACAGCAGGTTAAGATGTCCATGTTGATCAGGATGGTTCCTCTGTATTTCCTGAGAGGTCCACTTATTCATCTGAGAAATTCACTCAGCTTCCTACACCCACTATGTTCTACAAGGCAGAGGCAAAAACTGCATAGAGAGAGGAGCCTAGAATGGGTACTTTGGGAATTTTTATTCCAGAGAGGGTCCAGATTAAATACGGGATGCATGAACCAGAGATTGAAGATCTAGAGAAGACAGAAAGGTAGGTGGACAGTAAAGAGAGTGAGAGAGTGGAGTTCTTTCTGGAAAGGGGCACCAAAAAATGAAATTTTAAAAACTAATGAACTGGGGGCAGCAAAGTGGTTCAGTAAAGAAGTCCTGTGTTCAAACATGGACTCAAGCACTTCCTAGCTACGTGACCCTGGGCAAGTCACTTAAGCTCAATTGCTTAGCCATTACCACTCTTCTGTCTAGGAATTGATACTTAATAGTAGTAATAGAAGGTATGAATTTTTTAAAAACAAAAATAATAAAATGGGTTGTTTTCCTTCTTTCTGTCCCTTATGCCCAGGGCTCAGTATATTAGTGCTACACAATGCAGAGACACAATTGACTTGAGACCTACTGGAACACAGAACTCTGGAACTCAAATGATCCACTTACTATCCTTCTGCCTTACAGGAGGTAAGAGTTTTGTGTTTTATTTTTTAAACAAAAACTAATAAGCAGTTGGGGTAACTAGGTAACAAGATAGAGTTCTAAGCCTAGAGTCAGGAAGACCTGGCTTCAAAGCTGGCCTCAGATACTTCCCAGCTATGTGACCCTGGGCAAGTCATTTAATCCCAATTGCCTAGTCCTTGCTGCTCTTCTGCCTTAAAGCTGATACTAGGACAGAAGGTAAGGGTTTAGAAAAACTAATGAACAAGATGAAGGGGAGCTAATAAAGGGGAATCTAATTAACTGAGAATAAAAAACAGGGGAAGAATAAAATAACAGATAAAAGCAAGAGACAAAAAAGAACTAATGAGCAAACTTCCAAAGGTAAAAGGATAAACCAGAGGGGAGGATAAGGGGTAAGGAGAAGAGAACTAATGAGAATACAGATATCTTTTTAAAAGATTAAGCTAAAAGAACTGAAGAAACAGTACTTTGTTCATAGTGGAATAGGAGAAAAAATATTACCAAAAAATTTTTAAGACAAATAGCAGAAAATATAAATCTAACTCTTAAGTGTATGAATTAAACAAGAGAAACAATGAAAAAGAGTGACAGATTGGATAAGAAAACAAAATGCTATAATCCATCGTTTATAAGAAACACACCTTTAAAACAAAGACATGTACAAGATAAAATGATGGGGATGGAAAAAAATTTACTATGCATCAAGCTTCCTCCACCCCCTTCTTAAAAAGAAAGAGTTTTCTTATCTTGAAAGAAAAAGCATATCTTGGAAAATTATCTACACATACTTTGAGGTAATTTTTGACTTTTCAATAATTCAAGGTACACGAAATGCTTGAATTTTGGTTAATTCTCTTGAGAATTTATAAAATTGTAAGCTCTTTGAAGTGGAAGGAACTTTAACAAGGTCTAATCCAACATGTAGCTTTATAGATCTGGAGGGTATACCCATCTATTGGGTATTCCTTAGGTCGCCCTAGGACACTTAAGAAATTCCCTATACAAACTGCAAAAATTAATCATTGAATGTGATATGGCCTCCAAGAAAACTAATATAGTCTTTGGCTTCATATAGTGTCCAGGTTTAAAGAGATGATCCCATTATGTTCTGCTCTGACCCAAGCACATTATCAGATTCCTTATCTGGAATAGTATATTGGGTTGTGAGTGCCACATTTAGAAAGGGAATCTATAAGTGGAAAACATACAGCAAAGGGCAACAAAGATGGTGAAGGGCTTCAAAATCATGGCAGTTGAGGACTGGCTCAAGTCAACAAGGATTTCTTAACTATATATTCAAAAGCCATGATGCACTGGGAATTCAAAAGCAAAACCAAAAACAGTTCCTGTCCGCAGGGAACTTATCTGGGAGAGGTGGATGGAGTGTTCAGGGAGGACCAGTACCTCTGTTGTGAGGGCTTGCTCAGACCTTGTCAGGGCTGTTCATCTACCTTTGGTATTTCCCTTTAAACTACGCTCACCTGTGACTCCAAGGAGCTCTAGCATGCTCAGCAGCCACAGCCCAGTAAAATATCTCAGCAGACAGACTAAACCAGTTTGAGGGTAACCAACATGCCTCAAATGTGTCAGTGGGCTAATGCGATACCTGTCCCAAGCATGTGAAGACTTCCTCTGGTAGAATAGTATGATAAGAACAATTCATTCCAATGGCCATGAAGGCAGCTAAAGCAAGAACTATGGAGGAGCATTTCTAGTTTTGTCTGACATCAGAAATCCCAAGGCCACCCACTGGATCCCAGGCCATTCCCACTTTTTCTGGCTTTTGTCTTGTTCTTGGACTTAGATGACTGGAATTGAGAGCAAAGCTAATGATTTTTAGCAAATCTATCTCACTTAAATCCAATTTACAGGCAAGGTAAAACATTGTCCCATAATGATCTCTTTGAAACAAAACAGTCTACTTGGAGTGGAAAGAGAAAAACAAAATACACACAGATTATTAAATATATTAAGTGTAAAATACCTACAAAATAATTTTGTTTGGAGTTTAGGGGTGGTGAGAATCCCTAATAACAGGGATGATCATAGCATTTTAACTGGTCCTTGAACCAAGATAAGAATTCTAAGAGGCAGAGGTGAAGAGTTAAAACATTCCAGGCATAAGAAATGGAATATCATGTATGTTTTCTTCTCTCTTTTTAAAAATCATATTAACCAATGATTTATCAAATTCAGTTTTATTTATTAATTCAGTGGTTTTCTAACATTCAGTTTTATTAATTTCGCTTCTAATTATTAATATTTACAATTTAATATTTAATCGGGAATGTTTAATTGTTCTTTTTCTAACTTTTTCAGTTGTATGCCCAATTCATCAATCTTTCTCTGTTTTATTGATAAAAGCATTTAAAGATATAAATTTTCCTTTAATTACTGCATTTGCTATATCCCATAAGTACTGGTGTGTTGTCTCATTATTGTTTTCTTTAATAAAATTATTTATTGGAGGCAGCTGACTGGCTCAGTGGATTGAAAGCCAGACTCAGAGATGGGAGATCCTGGGTTCAAAGCTGACCTTAGACACTTCCTAGCTGTGTGACCCTGGGCAAGTCACAACCCCCATTGCCTAGCCCTTACCACTCTTCTGCCTTGGAACCAATAGGTTCCAAGACAGAAGGTAAGCATTTAAATAAATAGAATAAAATGAAATTATTGTTTCTATAATTTGTTCTTTAAGCCACTCATTCTTTAAGCTTGAGTTATGGTCTCCAATTAATTATTATTCTGTGTTTCCATGATCCCTTGTTAAACATAATATTTATTTCCTTATTATCTAGAAAGGATCCATTTAATATTTCTGCTTTTCTACATTTAACTATAAACTTTACTCTAATCTACGTACCATCTCAATTAAATTATCAAAAATTATTTTATTGAACTAGAAAAAAATAAAAAATTCATTTGGAAAAATAAAAGATCAAGAATATCAAAGGAAAGCAATAAAAACTATTAAGGAAGGAGGTCTAGATTTTGAACTATATTATAAAGCAGTATTTATCAAAGCTATTTGGTACTGGCTAAGAAATAGAAAAGTGGATCAGTAGAAAAGAATAGACATACAGCAAACAGTTGTAAAAGATTATAGTAACCTTGTATTTGACAGAGGTAAAGATCCAAATTTTTTGAATATAAATTCAGTATTTGGTACAAATTGTTGGGGAAAATGGAAAGTAGTTTAGCAGAAACTATAGATAGAACAATATCTTACACCATTAACTGAGATAAGATCAAAATGGATATGTGACCTAGATATAAAGGGTGATATTATAAGCATATTAAAAGAATAGGGAACATTTTACCTACCAGATTTCCAGACAGGAGAACAACTTATGAATAAACAAGAAATAAAAAACATTGTGAAATACAATATAATACAAATAAATTTGAACACATTAGATTGAAAAGGTATTGTCCAAATAAAACTAATGTAGATAAGAATAGAAAGAAAGCAGTGTTAGGGGGAAAATTTATAGACATTTTCTGAGATAGAGGTCTTATATTTATAATATGTAAGAATATGAACAATTCACCAATTAATAAACAATAAAAATGAACAGGCAGTTCTTTGGATGAAGAAATCAGTTATAACATAACTATGTGAAAAATTCTCTAAATCATTATTAATTAGAGATATGCACATTGAAACAACTCTGAGATATTATCTCACACCTAAAAGATTGGCTAAAATGATAAAAGGGCAAAATGACAGATGTTGGAGGGAATGTTGACAAATGGGGACAATAATACATTGTTGATGGAACCGTGAACTGATCTAATCATTTTGGAGAGCAATCTGGAGTTGTGCTCAAAGAGTTACAAAGCTAGGTACACCTTGTAACCTAGCAATACCACTTTTAGGTTTACTTCCAAAGGTGATCAAGTTAAAAGGGAAAAAAAAACCTATGTATTCTAAAACATTTATAGCAGCTCTTTTAGTGGTGAAAAAGAACTGGAAACTGAAGGGACATTCATCAGCTGGGGAATGGAATGTATGATTGTAATGGAATACTTTTATGTCATAAGAAATGACAAACAAGATAATCACAAAAAAGCTGGAAAGACTTTTATGATGCAAAGAGAAGTGAGCAGAACCAGAAGAATGTTGTATACAGTATCAAAAACATTATATGATGATTGTCTGTAAATGATTTAACTATCATCAACAAGGCAAGGAGGCAGAACAACTTCAAGTGATTCATGACCAAAAAAAAAAAAAAAAAAAAAGGATATCCACCACCACAGAAGGAGGAAAGAGAGTGAAGGCACAGATTGAGGCATGCCATTCCTCATTTTGTTTCCTTTATGAGAAGGTGAGAAGGTGTAGGTGATATGTGTCTTGTTTTGCAGCATTGTGAGCAGGGACATATGTGTTGTATGATGGTATATATACAACTTTTGTCATATTGCCTTCTTTCTTAGAGGGAAAGAAGGGGAAGGGTATGGATTGCAGAATGTCAGAAAGCCAACATTGGGGTACTATAGGCATTTTATCTAAAAAAGATAAAAATTTAAAATTTAAAAAAGAGAAAGAGTGAGGAGCCAAGGGTGACACCGAGATTACAAACCTGGATACTTGGGAGAACCGGTGGTACCTTTACAGTAATTGGGTATTTAAGAAGAGGGGATGTTTAGGGGGGAAAGATATTGAGTTCATTTTTGGACATGTAAGGTTTGAAACATCTAAGAGACATCTAATTTGAGATGTGCAATAGGCAGCTGGAGATGCAAGCCTATTTCAGTCAGTTTTCAGTGGATCTTGGGTACCTGACATTCATCAGATAAATTTGCTGCAAAGATTATTTTTCTAGTTAACTATTTTGACATCCAATTCTGACTATATATCATTTTGTTTGCGTAAAAATTATAATCAAAATTTCTCATTTGACATTTTATTAACATTTCTATCCCTTATTTCATGAAGAATCATCCATAGTTGTGAAAAGTATCTCCTTCCTTCCCTTCTCTTCTAATTTGTTTATAATATGACCTTTATACTTAAGTCAATGATTCATTTGGAGTTTATTGTAACATATGGTGTATGGTATTAGTCTAAACGTAATTTTTGCCATACTCTTTCCAGTTTTGTCAAATGTTAAGTCCTCACCCATTATTTAAAGTTATTGAGTATATGGAACACTGTTTACAATTTCTTCTGAGACTTGTTCATCTAATCCATTCCACTGATTAACTTTTCTAATTTTTAACCAGTATTAAATAATTTTGATGATTATTACTTTATAATATAGTTTGAAAGGTGATTCTGCTAGATTCCCTTCTTTCTCACTTTTTTCAATTTTTTTCTTGAAATTCTTGACCTTTTTATCCAGATGAATTTTATTCTTTTTTCATCAATCTTTAAAGTAACCCTTTGGTAGCTTGTCTGGAATGGCACTGAATCTATAAATTAACATGGGTTGTATCATTATTTTTATTGTATTAGCATGGCCTGAGCATAAATAACAATATTTATCCAATTAGTTAAATGTCATTATTTCTGAGATTGTTTTGTAAATGATTTTAATTCCTCTATGTGTATTTTTAGATGGACTCCCAGGTTTATTTTTTTATAAATTATCTAATTATTTTAATGGAATTCCTTTTTCTGTGTCTCCCTGCTGAGTTTTGTTAGTAACATGAAAAAAGTTCAATCCTTTTTGTGGCTTTATATGATATCCTGCTTCTTTACGAAAATTAATTGTTTTATTTACTTTTTGGTTAAATGTCTAGAGTTTTCTAAATAAACTATCCCACAATAGCAATAATTTCAGGGGCAGCTAGATGGCTCTGTAGATAGGCAGGTCTGGAGACAGAAAGTCTTGGGTTTAAATCTGACCTCAGACACTTCCTCGCTGTGTGACTTTGGGCAAATCTTTTAATTCCTCATTGCCTAGCCCTTGCCACTTTTCTGTATTGGTTCTAAGATACAAGGTAAGGGTTTTTTTTTTGTTTTGTTTTGTTTTGTTTTGTTTTGTTTTGTTTTGTTTTAAGAAGCAGTAATTTCATCTCCTATTCCTATACTTATTGCTTTTATATCTTTTCCTTGTCTTACTACTATAAAATCTATTAAATTATTTCAAATAATAGTATTGAAAATTAGTAGTCTTGATTTACCCCATGTCTTATTGGAATGACCTTTTGTGTTTCTTTATTAAATATAATGCTATCTCTTCATTTTTAGATAGATGCTTTTCATCATATGAATAAAAGACCCATTTATTTGCAGGCTTTTTATGTATTTAATAAAAGGAGCATTGTATTTTAACAAAAGCTTTTTCTGTATCTATTGATGTATTTATTTGATTTTTATTGTTTGGGTTATTTGTTTTGTTTTATTGTTAATACTTTGCAAACCAATTTTGAATCCTTTATGTAAATCCAGTTTGATTATAGTCTTTACGAGGAAACCATTGTGGACAGTAACAGCAATGTTGTAATAATGATCAACTTTGAAAGACTTGGCAATACTGATCAAAACAATGATCTAACCCAGTTCCAAAGAAATCATGATGAAAAAAAAATGCTATCCACCCCCATTGAGAGAAGTGATGAACTCTGAGTGCAAATTGAAGTATAACTTCCTTGCATTCTTTATTTTTTTCTTGCTTTTTTTGTGATACAGCTAACATGGAAATTTTTTGCATGATTTCATATGTGTAACTGAAATAATTTTGCTTGCCTTCTTAGTGGGAGGTAAGAGGTGGGAGGGAGGGATCAAATTTAAAATTCAAAATTTTTAAAGAAAAAAACTGCTAAAAATAAATAATAAAATATTTTAAATAATGTATAGTATTTTTATATGTTATTTTGGTCTATAGGTTTCTTCCTCTCTTCTACTCTTGCCTAGCTTTAGATATCAGGACAATATTTGTTTCACAAAAGGCATTTGGTAGAGTATTTTATTTTTAGGAATAATTTATGTGACATTAAAGTTCATTTTTCTTTGAATGCTTGACTAAATCCATTTGAAAATCTATCTCATTTTGTATGGTTTTTTTTAATCTGGAATTTAATTTGTATTTTTTCAATTTTCTCTCAAGATTGGGTTATTTAAATCAACTATTTTTTTTTTTGGTTTTTAAACCCTTAACTTCTGTGTATTAGCTCATAGGTGGAAGAGTGGTAAGGGTAGGCAATGGGGGTCAAGTGACTTGCCCAGGGTCACACAGCTGGGAAGTGTCTGAGACTGGATTTGAACCTAGGACCTCCTGTCTCTAGGCCTGGCTCTCAATCCACTGAGCTACCCAGCTGCCCCCTAAATCGACTATTTTTTATTTTACTAACCTGGGTATTTTATATGTTTGTAAATATTCAATTCATCCCATTTGTTCCATCAATTTTATTGAAGGCATGTAATTCTGTAAATTTTCCATCACCATTTTGGAACATGATCATTTAGCTTTCCTCTCTTATTTTGGATTACTAAGACTTTTTCTATTTTATTAGTTTTCCTTTAAAAGTTGATGGTTTTATTTATCAATTCAACAGGATTTTACTTTCAATTTTTTTATTCCTTCTTTGATTTCTTAGGATTTCTATTTTTCTGTTTAGTTGAGGTTTTTATCTGATGCTTTTCAAGGTTTCTTTTTAGTTCTATTCCTAATTCATTGATCTTTTATTTTTCTCTTTCATTTCTGGAAGTGTTTAGAGATATATTTTCCCCCAATGGACTGTTTTAGCTACATACCAAAATTTGGGGTATGATGTTTATTGGTACTATTTCTTTGATAAAACTACCTATTATTTCTATGATTTATGCTTTTACCCACAAAACTCTGCAGGCACAAAAGACTTGTGTACCTTTCAAAGAACTTCCTCACTCCTTTTGGCTTTTATATTCCTAACTAGGAAATAAAAGGAAATCTCCAAAATTATTCATAATCCTAAAGATGAGGAGTTCGGTCACTGTCTAGTTCTTACCTTTGCCCATTGCTTTCTGTTAGTCACAGAGGAAAAGATGAGCATTTGTGTGTGTGTGTGTGTGTGTGTGTGTGTGTGTGTGTGTGTGTGTGTGTGTGTGTGTGTGACACCTCTCCCAGTTCTTTTGCAGAGGTCAGGACATCAGGTATGAAGCTTTAAAGATGAGAGCAGATTTATTCAAAGTGTTTTGTTTTCACTATTTTTCTCTTTTTTTCTTTCTTTTTAAAAAAATATTTTGTAATAAAGAATGGCTCTCTGAGAAAGGAAGGGATACAAGAGGAACTCTGGCCAATGTGAAAACAAAAGATATCAATGAAAAACTACTGTCTAGGCATCTCTTTCTCTTTGAATATTAAAGTTAATTGTTTGAATTCATATTTAAAACATTCCATTCATCCATATCTTATTAGATTCATCCACATACTCTAGTCTTTTAAGATCTTTTTTTCATTCTGACTCTCGTCCACTTGGTTAATTATTCCTCTTCAGTTATATGTCCTTTCTATGCCTTTATCCAAGTTATGGATCAAAATGGCAAATTGTGAAGTTTCAAGCACAGTTCCCTGGCACAGTACACTGGAGACCTTATGCCATATTGAGATTGAACATTTAACAAATTTAACATTTAACAAATCTCTGCTCTTTGAGTAGATCCATTCAATCAGTTCTGACCCCATCTTATTGTATGAGTGTCTAATCTATATTTCTCCATCTTCTCCATGAAAATAGCATGTCAAAAGTTCTGTAAAAATCAAGGTAAATTATAGTCTCAGTATCCCCCTCATCTAGTAGTTAGTAATTCTGACAGAAAAAGAAATGAGATTAGCCTGGCCTCACCCAACCTATCCAAACTGTTATAAGTCTTGTGTTACTAACTCACCCAACATTTTTTACATATTTCCTCCTTTTCTTTTCTGACTCTGGTACCAATCTGGTTGAGGTCCCCATCATCTCATGCCTAGACTATACCTAACACATAATAGGTGCTTAATAACTGTTGCAGTAACCTACTGAATAGTCCCTCAAGTTTCTCCTTACTCCAGTCTATCCTCTACTTAGCTGTCAAATCTTCCTAAAGCACAAGCCTTGGCTATCTCATCTCCAAACCATTGTGGCTCCCCATTAACTTCAAGATCAAATATGAAATCCCTTGGCTTTTACATATTTTTATAAACTGATGCCTCCTCACCTTTCCAGTCTTCTTATACTTTAATTTCTTCTTTGTACTCAGTGTCCAATGACCCTGGTCTCCTTGCTGGTCTTCCTATAAGACACTCCATCTACCAACTGTTTTCAATGACCATTTCCAATACCTGGAATTATCTCCCTCCTTATCTCCACTTTCTGCCTTCTTTTAAGACCCAGTTCAAATTCCATCTTCTTCAAGAAGCTTTTCCCAAATCCTCTTTAAAAGAAAAAAAAAACTTTTACTTTTCATCTTAGAATCAATAAGTTTATTAATTTCAAGGCAGAAGAGCAGTAAAGGCAAGACAATTGGGATTAAATGACTTTCCCTGGGTCACACAGTTAGTGTGCTTTGAACCCAGGACCTCCTATCTCTAGATCTGGCTCTCAAACCATTGAGCCATGTAGCTGCCCACAAAGACTATCTTTTGGTCTTTGCAAGAAGTCTTTCTCTCTCTTCAACACCAGACCTTCTGAAATTATACATAGATATATACATATATGTAGCAATGTATGTATGTGTATGTGTCTATTTGGAGGCATCAAGGTGGTTCAGTAGATAGAGTCCTGGAGCTTCTTTTTAATACCTTTTAAAGATAGCATTTCAGAAGAAGCCAATCAAAGGTCTGGTCTTCACCATACAATAAGCATACAAGAAATAGTTACAGAATCCTGACATGTTCCAAAGTCCTCCTGGAGAATTGCATCCAATGGAGCCCATTGAACATAAGGACTGGGCTCTCACTGACTCTCTGGGTCTCAGTTTGTCAATCAATAAAATGAAAAGTCAGTCAACAAGCATGAATTGTTTACATATTCTAGGCACTGGGTAACACACAAAGAGCTAAAAAAAATAGTTCCTGCCCTCGGAAAAGAGTCAAAGATTACGATGGCACAAAAACCAAGAGAGACATTGGTGATTAACATTGTCAAATGCTTCAGAGAGGTCAAGAATGGTAAGAACTGAGAAAGGGTCATTGGGCTTGGCAATTAAGAGATCACTGTGGTGGAGGCAGCTGGGTAGCACAGTAGATAGAGTGTCAGGTCTAGAGTTAAGAGGACCTGGATTCAAATTTGACCTCAGATACTTCCTAACTATGTAACCTTGGACAAGTCACTTATCTCCAATTATAAAGCTTTTGCCTCTCTTCTGTCTTTGAATGAATAAGACAGAAGTCAAGGGTTTAAAAAAGAGAGAAAGAAAATCATTGACAACTTTGGGGAGAGCAGCTTTAGCTGAATAATAAGATTGAAGATTGAAGAGAGAAAAAAAGAAAAAAAAAAACAAGAGAAATGGAAGTGCTCAATACTGAACTTCAAGGAATTTAACCTCAAAAGGGGAAGGAAGAGAGGTAAAGGATTGAATTAGATGACCTTGAAGGCATCTTCTAGCTCCAATTCAACTCAATTCAGCAAATTCTTACTAAGCATTTACCATGCAGAGAGGACTGTGTACCTTAGACATTGAGAAAATGTGACAATAATCTACGTTTCTGTGAAAAGATTAAATCCAAGGCCTGCACTTTCTAGGGGAGGACTGCTTTCCTGTTCATAAATGCAATGAAGCACTTTGGCCAATAGATGGTGCAAAGTGGCTGTTAAATAATTTACTAAACACTACAGTAACTTCCTACAATTATAGAATAAAAGGACAGAAGGAACATTGGTAGGATTTTAGATCTAGAACCAGAAGAGGCCTCTGAAACCATCTAGTCCAACATCCCTACACATGAGGAAACCAAGGTCTATGGATGTTAAGTGACTTGCCTAGAGTCACACTTAAAAAAATGCAGAGCTGAAATTTGAAGCTCAGTCCTTTCTACTATGCCCTGAATCCTAATTTATCCAATATTCCCACCTTTGGAATAGACTTTGCTAAAGACAGATGAGATGGCAGATGAGGTCTAAAGAAATCAGAAAACTGGGTTCCCCAACTTTCTCTGAAAACCCATTCTAAAATTATGCAGCACCTGCTGCCTACCAGACTGCTCCAAATAACAATAACTCCCCAAAATTATCTAAGCTATTTCTCTAATTCCATCTTCAGTGGGTAACATCAGATCTCCATAAGGGATGTCTTGGACCTCTTCACATATTAAAGATATTCAATTTAAAAAGAACATTTTAAAAGATATTCTATTCAATCATCTCTCTTTTTTTCTGCTGTTGCTATTTAGAATTATCTTTTTTCCTTTATCATCTATTATAATCTCTTTTTTTTAAACCCTTATCTTCTGTCTTAAAATCCATTCTTGGTATAGGTTCCAAGGCAGAAGGGTGGTAAGGGCTGGACAAGTAACTTGCCCAGGGTCATACAGCTAGGAAGTGTCTACAGCCAGATTTGAGCCTACAATCTCTCGTCTCCAGGCTTGGTTCTCTATCCACTGAGCCACCTAGATGGCAGATATGCTTATAGTCCAAAGGACCCGGGTTATTTTATGAAGTTGCCTCTTTTTTCTTGGTTATGCTTCCCCCAAGATAAAACCTGAAGATATCCCTTCAGGGTAGGCTGGCACCGGTGGTCTGACTTGCAAGCAAAAGGCTTTGTTAAAAAATGAAAAAAGTAAGCATCACAGATTTTACAACAGGTGAATTACGACAACTTAAGTTTAACAATTCCTCACATCCAACCCTTCCTCTCCCAAAGTATTCCTTAGTGCACTTCTGAACCCTGGATGAAGAATTCTTATCATTGATGAAGATTTCTTCTTATATTTCCCACTACCTTTGAAATAGACTTCTCTCGAAAAGCCTGCTGTAACACCCTCTCCTGGTTCAGCTTGCTCACTGCACTCTGAAGTAGCTTGAATGTCCATCCTAGCCTCTGCTGGTATCTTTTCCTATCTAGAATCCTCTCTCAGCCATTCAAGGCATTCATAGTTCCCCTTGACTGGATACCAGGAGTTAGGAAAAGCCAGGAGCTGGCAATAGGGTAAACAAACTTGGGGAAGAGAGGATAGGATACAACTGGATACAACCAGTCCAAAGGTCACTTGGGTCCCAGTAGACCCTTGGGCCATCTCTAGACCAAATAAAGGTGCTGATCTCCATTCATATAGACCAGTGATTCCCAAAGTAGACACTACCACCCCCTAGTGGGTGCTGCAGCAATCCAGAGTAGTGGTGATGGCCACAGGTCCATTTATCTTTCCTATTAATTGCTATTAAAATTTTTTAAAAAAATTAATTTCCAGGGGGCTAAGTACTATTTTTTCTGGAAAGGGGATGGTAGGCCAAAAAAGTTTGGGAACCATTGATATAGACTCTATCCTATTTCTAGCTCCCCTTACCTCTTATCTGATTATTGTAACAACTTCCTAATTGGTCTCCTTGTCTTCAGTCTCACCCTTCCTTCTCTCTCAACTAGCTTCCACTTTGATACTCCCACACTATGTGGTTGGACCATATCATTCCCCTTCTTCTAGGATTAAACATAAACTCCTCTATTTGGCATTTAAAACCATTTACAATCTGGCTCTAGCCTGCCTTTTCAGACTTATTCCATATCACCATCCTTCATCAAATTGCATTTCAATCCAATTAGCTATTTGCTGTTGCCCACCACATTCCATCTCCAAACTGGCTTTGCACAGACTGTCCCCCTTTCCTGGAATAGAATCCCTTGTAGTCTTCATCTTAAGAAATATCTCGATTCTTTTAAGGCTCAGTAACTGACACCTCCAACATGGGCTTTATATATGTTTATGTTTCTTTGATTGTGTTCATCCTTTCAGGCCACTAAAAATATAGATGATGAGGACACTGATAGAAATTTTCTCCATGGGAAGACCTCCACTAAAGTCATAGATATTTTTACTTCTAGAAATGTTCGTCAATTTTTTTTCAGCCATAGATTTATCTTTATTTTTTTTTTACAAATTGAATAATTTTTTTATTTTTTAGAAAAAATTTCCCTGGTTACATAAGTCATGTTACCCTTCACCCCCTTCACCTCCCCTTCCCCCGACTACCGCCCTCCCCTGCTGTAGCTAATTCGAATTTCCACTGGTGTGGTCAGTCAAGACTTATTTACACATTATTGATAGTTACATGGGTGTGGTCTTTTCAGGTCTACATCCCCAATCATGTTCTCATCAACCCAAGTGTCCATGCAGTTGTTTTTTTTCTGTGTTTCTACTCCTGCAGTTCTTCCTCTGAATGTGGATAGTGTTCCTTTCCATAAATCCCTCTGAATTGTCTTGGGTCATTGCATTGCTGCTAGTAACAGATGTCTGTTACATTCGATTTTACAATAATATATCAGTCTCTGTGTACAATGTTCTTCTGGCTCTGCTTCTTTCACTCTGCATCAATTCCTGGAGGTCTCTCCAGTTCACATGGAATTCCTCCAGTTTATTATTCCTTTGAGCACAATAGTATTCCATCACCAGCATATACCACAATTTGTAAAGCCATTCCCCAATTGAAGGGCATGTCTTCATTTTCCAGTTTTTTTTGCCACCACAAAAAGCACAGCTATAAATATTTTTGTGCAAGTCTGTTTATCTATGATCTCTTTGGGGTACAAACCCAGCAATGGTATGGCTGGATCAAAGGGCAGGCATTCTTTTAGAGCTCTTTGGTCATAGTTCCAAATTGCCCTCCAGAATGGTTGGATCAGTTCACAACTCCACCAGCAATGCATTAAAGTCCCAATTTTGCCACATCCCCTCCAACATTCATTACTTTCCCCTGCTATCATGATTTATCTTTATTTTTAATGAGTGGGTTTTCATATTGAAGCTCATATTTCCCCCACATTTTAGTGTTATTTTAATGAATTATATATTGTAGATCAGATCCCATTATAACTAAAAATTCACCAATGAAAATATCTCCATTTCCCATGGTTCAGCAAATAGTCCAAAGTAATGGGACTACGCATCTTCTAGCACTTAATTTCTTTTTTTTATTAATAGAATTTATTTACAAGTATTTCAACCCCTTTCTCCCCTCCCCACATCACAGAAGCCTTCTCTGATTTTTCATAGCATTCTTCTCTCTTGGTTCTCCTTCTACCTATCTTCTCAACTTTCTATACTGGATTATCATCCATATTCCATATCTTAACCAGAGGTCTTGATTCTCATTAGCTATCACTTCTCTAATGCTTTTGTCATGGCATGAAAATGGCCTTTGTTTCTGGAAGGTAATGCCAATGTTAGTCTATATCCGTGGTTCCCAAACTTTTTTGGCCTACCGCCCCCTTTCCATAAAAAATATTACTTAGCACCCTGGAAATTATTTTTTTTAATTTAAAAGCAATTAATAGGAAAGATAAATGTACCTGTGGCCATCACCACTACCCTGGATCGCTGCAGCACCCACCAGGGGGTGGTAGCACCACTTTGAGAATCACTGGTCTAGATGATCCAACCATAAAAAGACTTTGAGTAAGGTCCAATGATGTCCCACATATCTGATTTCCAGATGATCAGCATGGCTTAGAGGAGAGACTCATTACCAAAAGAATGGTCCCCAGATTATTATTATTTGGTCCAAAACAAGGTAGAAGAAAAGAGAGGAGAAGAAAAGAGAGGGGTAGGAATGCAAAGGAGAGAAGTGGGTGGAGGTAAAGAAAGGGGAATAAAGAGGGAAAGAAGAGAGGAGAAGGGAAGAAAAGGAAGGTGCAGAAAAGATCATGAGGCAATATGGTAAAATCAAAAGAATATTGAAATTAGAAGGCCTGGATGCCCATTCTGTTCTTACTGTTTCCCTAACTTTAGGCAACTTACTTAGTCACTCTAAGATTTCCTTATCTTTACAATGGAAACATTAGACAAAATATTTGCCAAAGCTCTTTACACTTCTGGGTCCTGTATTTTCTTTTTCCCTTTCATCTCTGTCATAGGCTTCTATTCCAGTAAACATACAGGTCCATTCAAATAGACCTGATTCTTTTTTCTTCCAAGAGGAAAAAAAAAACTTTTTTTTAAATTGTATTCCCTTAAGAATGTTAGAATAGTTCGTGAGGTGCTTTTTTTCTTTGTAACATGAATATGCCAACAGGACCTTGAATTATTTATGTACAGAAGAATGTTCTTTGAAAAAACCTAACCCCCTCCCAAATTGCTGTAGTTTAAAATAAACCTACCCTTTGCACAGCAACCAGCAATCTCGAAGCCCTGGAGAATTTGATACATCGTGATATGTAGAGAGAATTTTGAAATTATTATGAGTTCTGGATTCATAATGAGGGCAATGCAGATTCTATAGAAAGGAAGTAAAGGGCAATTAAAATTCAGTGTTAGTTCAGAAATGATTGCTCGCTCAACTGAAAGTCTTAGCAGAATTTTAGGAAACATAGTACTTTGGGTGAAGCAATGGGAGAAACAATTGCATTTCTCCTGGTGAAATCACAAGTTCAGCTGCCTTGGAATGAAAAGAACACCTGGCATAGAGTCAGAACACTTAGGTCCCAACTGCCCATCCCTCCTGGGCTAACTGTGTTACCTCAGATTAAAGTTACTCAATCTTTGTTTCGTCATCTCTAAAACTGGAACAATAATGCCTTTCACACCTGCCTCACAGGTTTGGTGTATCAAACAAGATATTATCTAGGAAAGTGCTTTGTGATACAAATAACAGTTAGCTAACTTTCATAAAGCTGTTTTGGGGTTTGCAAAACACCTTGCACATTTGATGCTCAAAACAACTCTATTGAAGAGTTACCCAACTAATATCTGAGACAATATGTAAGCTGATATTATCATTATTGCGTTGTTATTATTATTGTTATTACCATTGTATCAGGAGCACAGGAACCCTTCAGGAGGCCTCTCATTTTTCTAGCTTGCTGCTCTCAAGCCTTTCTGAGAACAGGGTTACTATCAATTCCCCTTATAAACATATTGGCTCACAAGTTTTAAAACAGGAACCGTTTTATTTTCAAGTTAGTAGATATCGATTAGACTTGTATCTGAGCCTCTAGAAAATAATGATATCTCCCAAGCTAGATGGTGCAAGAGACAGAGTACAGAAAAGGCTGAGTTCAAATCCTCAGGCACTTATTAGTTAGATGACCCTGGAAAAGTCATTTAATGTTTCTCTGTCTTCATTTCCTCAAAAATAAAATAATAGCACTTCCCTCACAGGGTTGTTGTGAAGATTAAATGAAACAATATTGGTAAACTGCATAGCACAGTGCCTGATATGTATTAGGCACTTAATAAGTGATTATTCCCTCCTTCCCTCCTCCCTCCCTCCCACTCTCCTCCAGCCACCTCAAAAGTGTCCATGATTCACAATCCTGTCTCGAGTGGACCTCTAGTCCCCCACCTCAGAATTTCCCATCTGTACCATATTGTTTACTTCTTGCATCTTTCCTCTGCTTCCAGCAGGACCTGCCAGTTACTATTCCATGACATCATCGTGATCCACTATCTACAGTCTCTTGAAGTTTTCCTCCATCCTCATCCCCATCAAGGGGTCAAAATTATCACTGTCGCAGTTCTCTAGCATCTCTGATTCTGTAGCTCAACTTTTCTGTTCTTTACATTCCTCAGCAGGCAATGCTCAGTACTCATCTAGCCAATTATGCTTGCCATCTTTCCATGTTTCAAATCTCTCCAATAGATGGTGCTCATCCCCTTTCCCAGGGAACCAGCTTACTAACCTGACCCATACATACCACTCCTAAAACATACTGTTTATAACATAAAAATTATACCTCCATTAGCATTTTTTCTAGCTTTCTTGTGTATGCAAACCTTAAAATCTCTTAAATTTACATGATAGACATGTGAAAATACAGGAGATTTCTCTAATATCTTAAACTTCCAAATATGTTGCTATCTCCAGCTCCTATATAGGATCAAAAAACCAGAGATTTAGAGTTGAGGACATCTAAGTCAACACTCTCATTTTACAAATGAGGAAACTGAGGCCCAGAGAATTTAAGTGACTTGCCCAAGGTCACACGTGTAGAAGATAGCAGAGCAGAGCTTCAAGTCAAAGCCTCCTGACTCCAAATATAGCATACTTTCCATGGCAGAATTACTACCTCCTATTTGCTTCCTTTCTCCAATTAGCATACATGCAGCCCATCTCACAACCATAACAGTTCTTCTCACTGAATCCTGCAATTCAGAGAAATAGCCCTGTCTTCTTTCACTTGTCCTTCCACCTCCTATCTTCTCTGAGGAAGATTGTCAGTTTATACAAATTATCTAAGGGGGAAAAAATGCTAAATGAGGACAGTAGAAAGAGATTGCTCCAATCAATGGCCTTTTGAAATGAGAGGAAGATATTTAAAATCCCTGCTAAATTAATAGTGATGACAACACTAATAGAAATAACAAAAAAATAAATAAATGCATAGGACTTGAACCCAACAAAAAACAACTTGTCTATTCAGAGATTATTGAACAAGCTGCCAAAAATGATACATTTCCATTGCCTTCAATGATTATCCTGAACTTCTTGACTCAAATTCATATTTATGGCTCAAACGTAAGAGTGTGCATGTGTGTGTTTTCCATGTAAGTTATGTGTATCCACATGTGTTTCTCTAGATGTGGCTCAAAGGGAAGTATGAATCTTTAGTCTCAACCCACCTTTCTCTAAAAGAGACTGATTCCAGCTAAGAAAGGAAGCAGGAGATTGGTGCCATTAATGGGCCACCAGTTTGTTCTCCTCAGAGAGAAAAAGTACTTGTCTAGAATTATATCTATCTGCCCTCCCAAAATATAGTTAGGTCTAGGGGAAATAATTTTAAAGTACTCCTTTATCCCAATCCCTTCAGTAGAAAGGAGTATCCCAAGCTTTATAGTCAAGGCTCCCTTCCTGCCTAATGTCAGATCTACATAAATCATGAAGAGAGCAATATAGCAAATAAAATCATTTATTCAAACTGATTTCAAACAGAAATCTGGGAATGTATACAAAAGAGAATATACCAGACAAAACAAAGAGCAAAAGAACTGTCCCAGTGGAGAGTAGGATATCTCAATTTTAATCCCAGATCTCACCCCAAGGAGACATTCCAGAAAGTCTATTGCGACATAGAGATATGATTGAGGTGCTGGCATCTCAGATTCTTCCTTGAGATTTTCTCCTCCTACAGGGTCCTTTCCTAATGAGAATAAGGAATTGAATAAGTTATCTCAAGAAGCTGTAAACTTTAGAAGACCAAGATCTCTCTTCTCCCCAGCTGTCCCCTTTCTTACTCCTAACATAGGCACCAGGGTGTGGAGTAATCACACTCCATCGATGAGAGTATTATTCATATAGACTCTGGGCCATGAGTATAGTTAAAATGCTGAAGTAGCTGATGTCCCCATGGAACACTGTTCTCTATATAAAACATGCTACAACACAAAAGTGTCAAGAACAATTGATATTAAACAAAGCATCATTCAGAGAAACCACTTATTATTCTGCCTACTTTGAAACCTATTATCTTCTTTCCCTAACAAGTTTGAGCATGGCTTCCAAGTTGAAGAGGTAATCATACAAAAGCATCTTATTGATCATTTGAGATTAATGGATATTATGTTTAACTACCTGTTAACATTTAACATTTGACAAATACCTTCCTTGACTTAGTTTCCTTCTCTGTTAAAAAAAAAAAAAAAGATGAAGCTGAACTAGATTATGAGTTTTCTTATAAACCTCATTGTTGTGAGTTAGTAGTTTTCAGTCACGTCTGATTTTTTGTGACCCTGTTTGGGATTTTCTTGGCAAAGATACTGCAATGGTTTGCCATTTCCTTCTCCATCTCATTTTACAAATGAAGAAACTGAGGCAAAGTGACCTCCCCAGAGTCACATAGCCAGTAAATATCTGAAGCTACCAGATCTGAGCTCATGAAATCTTCCTGACTCCAGGCCCTTTTACTCTAACCACTGTGTCACCTAAATGCTCCTTATAATCCTAGACCTAGGATGGGATATGATCATAACCCCTAGAGCCAATAGATATTTTGGGAGAGGGGCCTGAAAGCATTTGAAGTCTGCCCCCAACAAAAATAAAAAAAAAAAACCTCAAAGAATCATTACAAAAAATTAGACTTGAAGGATCAGAACAGCTAGGTGGTACAGTGAACTTGGAGACAGAAAGACCCGAGTTCACATTTTACCTCAGGTGCTCCCTAGATATGCCACCATAGAAAAATCACTCAAACTCTGAGGGGCTTAGTTTCCTCCTCTGTAAAGTGAAGGGGTTCAACATGATGACCTCCAAGATCCTTTCCAGCTCCAAAATCTATGATCCTATTACTGATGGGGCTGTCCAGTTTCCATCCTAGAAAGAATTAAAACTTGGAAAGGATGATTTACCATAAGTCACAGAGGAAGCCTAGTTCAACTTTCAGTTTATAGGGGAAAAAAAATAGTCAGAGATTCTTGTCAGAGCTAACTGGAACCCAGGCCTTCTGGCTTCAAGACCAAGACCAAGTTTAAGACAAGCTGATTACCTTTGGCTTTTCTAGGCTAAAAACACATTTCCTAGGCACACCCTGGCCCTAAGGACACAGAGGAGGCACCTCTATAGCCTACAGCAAGATAGATTCCAGGGCTAGTTCGGTCTTAGCCTAGTGCAAGGTGGAAAGGAGTGAGTAAGTGAATCTCTTACCTCCAAATCCATCCCACCATATTCCTATCCCAACCCAGTCCTCCATCCTATTAGCCCTGCCCTGAGGCCCTGAGCTGCCTAGAGAAAGAGCCTCTTCTCTTAGCATTACATTCCCTTAGGCTTGGCGGGAGCTCTAGGTCTCAGTCCTGGGGGAAGGGTGATAAATCAGCCAGATGGACTGCAGCTGAGCTGCCCAGCAGTCCCCACTCCATCCCCCACTGGAGCTCTTCCCATGCAACTCTCAAAATCTTGTCATTCACTCCAGCTTCCCAGCTCCTCCCAGCCATAAGGCTTGTCTCACAGCCTGCCTTCTTCCGCAGAGGAGCCCAAAGTGTAGTCTGTCGGTGCCCTCTAAATTTCCTGCCCTAGGGCAAAGCCCTGGCGGTTCCACCCCTCTCTAAATGCAGCCTTCAGACCTTATTAGCTCATTTCTCCTTTGATGCTTACTAACTCACAGTCATTCCTCAGTTCTGGTTGCTTGTATTCATTCATTCTTTTGTTCCTTTGTTCTCTTGTTCCTTTTGTCAACTCCCTGGGGTGGGGAAGGGGGAGGATGTGGAGGGCACTAACTTACAGCTGTGATTAAAGGCAATTAATAGGGCCTGAGGAAAAAAGCTAAGAGAAGAAGAAGAATACTCTCCTCAACCATAGCAGAGTTCCCAAATCCCTAAGGGGAGTAAGATAGGAAAGGAGTTTCTGAGGCAGTGAACCCAGGAAGTCACCCTGAGAGGGAAGCAGTTGGCTCTGGTGAAGATGCTAGCTTGTCACGCAACTTCACCTATGATTCTTTTACAGTGCCAGCAAACAGGTCAAGTCAACACTTGGGATAATGCTGTGGGTGTTGGCTTCCACTGATATTCAAAGGGAGGAAGGCTACCCTAAGTACATCCTAGCATTCCTGGGAGAGATGTTTCAGAAGCTTCTTTTTTCAAGGAACCTAATAGTCTTGGGAATTATTTTTAAGACTTTCCAATGGCCTCAAATTGCTCTACTATCTCAGTGATCTAATGGGGAATAACCAGGGAAGTAGACTTGAATAGTATATACTTCCATCCTTTTCCCAATCCTCACTCTTCCCTCTTATGAACTCCCTTTGGGAATTCTTCCTGGGAGCTAGGGCATTTTTAACTAGGGGGGGGAAAGGACTGAGACCGTCATTGGAACAGAATAGTGAGAAAGCAGGGAGACCTCAGAGCTGCACCCCCAGACCACGATTGTGCCATTGATGAAATCTGAAGGATCACAGATTGCTTGGCTCTCCCCTTCCATCTCATCCCAGTGACTTCATAGATCCTTCTGTGTCCTGTCTTGCCCTGTTCCTGAGTGGATGGCTGTTTATCTGTCTGTTTTCTTTGAGCATGACTGTCTGTTTACCTGGAGGGTGGGGTGGGAAGCTATCTATGTATCTGTTTTCTCAATGTGTGGGTCCATCTGCATCCCCTTATTGGATGCCTAAGTGTGGGTCCAGAAGGGTGTGTGAGAGACAGGAATGACAGAAAGAGGGACCAAACAAGGTCCACTTCCTGCTTCCCCATTCCATGTGGAATTCTCCAGCCCTTCCTGTTAAGTCTCCTAAATGATAACTTAAGTAATCTTCCTCATAACAGTGACCAGAGAACATGGCTGCAACCTCATGAGGCATTTGGTTTTACTACCCCACTTGGGGGTGTCCAACGCTAGACAAAATACTCCTTACACAGCCCTTGCACACAGATGTTGGTGTTTTTATATGTCTTGGGTTTCTTTCTGGGACATCAATAATGCAAAAGATTTCCAGTGATAATCTAGAGTCCATTTGGTATAATTTGGAATAAACTGAAGAGAAAGGAACTGAGAAAGGAATGATGGTTCAGCCCTTTAAACAAAGTTTTTTTCCTAGGGGAACTGGATCATCAATCACAATCAGCCTTTACTAAGCAACCCCCAAGACCACTATGATACAGCTGATGATTTTGCTTTATTTCAATTTACATTTTCAACATGCATATATTGAACTTTGGCTGTTCAGAAGAGCCCGTGTTAGAAGTTCCAGGTCAATAGTTGTATCTAAAAATCCTGACAAAGGCTCTGGGAGTTGTATTTCTTTCCAGCTTGAGAAGAGAGATTGGGACTGAAGAGACCAGCACAGTTCTGACCAGTATGGCAAGAGTTTTGAGGATCTTAAGATAGAAGAGAGAGGTGGTGGAGAGTTACAGTGCATTATTGAATATTGCTACTTGCTGTAGGATTAGCTACAGAATGGAAAAAGAATTCATTGTCTCAAACTTCCTTAAATTAAATTAAATCTGGACCATCCGATCATCCCCCAAAGCCTTTGTCAATTTAAAGAGGGAACAAAAGGCTAGTGTATTTAATTTCCTTATAGACATAGTATGTTAATTCTAGGTTGGCTTTATGATATAAAAGGTGTTGAACCAATATGCACAGTACATTTGTGCCACTTAATAGGACTCAGAACATGATTTTATAATTTGTATTATTATAAAGGTTGGAGTTATATCTGTTATAGTTATGATTTATTTGATACTTGATTCTTGGTCAGGAGCATTTTTCCCTATTACATTGTTGTTCCTCTAGAAAAAGATGATCTCCTGTATAACATGATTTCCAGGAAACAGTACTGACCAGAAGTGCGCATTATCCTTCCCTACCATCTAAAAACTGAAACTGACTGTATCTAATTAGATTAGAGTCAAGAGGAAAAAAACAAAATCCCTTTTATTCTTAGAGTGAATGTAAAGGCCCCATCATCAAGGACCTTTTCCTCTTCTCTCTATTCAATTGATTGTCCTTTGTTCCACTCTATAAAATCCCCTATATGCCCAAGTATCACTTATAAATTATGGATCTAGGTAGGACACAGCTAGCTTGGACAGGTATGTGTATCTACATAATCTGTGTATATTTGTCTTCATATAAAATGGGATTGTTGATACTTGAAATCAAGGACTCATAGAATGTAAGAATGAGAAATGGCCTTTGGAATGGGATAATGGATAGAGTGATGGACTTCTGAGTCAAGAAGTCCTGGACTCTGTTTCTACCCCAGGCTCTTAGGAGGAATACTCCTGAGCAAGTCACTTGGGCTTCAGTTTCCTCCTCCATTAATTGAGGGAGTTGGACTTGATGGCTTCCAATTTTCCTTCCAGCTCTAAAGCTGTAATCTTAGGAGCCAAGGATCTTTTCCATGGTAAAATATAAGATTCTTGAAGGCAGGGACTGTTTCATTTTTATTCTTATACTCTAGCACCTGTATTTGCAATCCCAGAATAACACCTGGGACATAGTAGTCATTGAATAAATAATGCTTATCCAATGGGGAGCAAGGTGGAGCAATATACTTGGCCAGGAGTTAGGAAGACTCATCTTCTTGAAATCAAATCTGGACTCAGATGTTCACTAGTTGTGTGACCTTAGGCAAGTCACTTAACCCTGTTGGCCAGTTTCCTCGTCTACAAAATTAAAAAAAAATGAGCTGGAGAAATAAATAGTAAACCATTCCAATATATTTGTCAAGAAAACAGCCAAAAGGATCACAAAAAGTTGGACATGACTGAAAATCAACATTGACTAATTGAAATATAATTATCAAGAAACCAAATCTGTTCATCTTTTTAGTAATAATAATAGCTAACATTTATACTGATATATAACATATATACTGGTATATTGTGTGTGTGTATACAGTATGCTAAGCATTTTATGATTAACTTCAAATTTGATCCTCACAAAAACCCTGACAGGGAGGTACTATAATCATCCCCATTTTACAGATGAGAAAACTGAGGCAAAAAAAAACAGATTACTCAACTGGTCCAGAGTCATCCCCAAGTAAGTGTCTAAGGCCAAATTTGAATTCAAATCATCCTGACTCCAGACTCCCCCCACTATGTATTGGGCAACCTAACTGCCCTCTAAAATGATCCTGTACCCAAATTAAAATAACTTCTCTTATAAATAAAATTATTTTCTTGTTGAATTTAAAGAAAAGGCCAAGCCCTTCTATTCTACATTATTTTGAAATGAAAGAAAGGAGAGAGAAGAGAGAGAAGAATAAGGATAAGAAATAAGAGGAGAAAAGGAAAGAAGTATATAGTTTACACTAGTAAATATATGTGTGTGTGTGTGTGTGTGTGTGTGTGTGTGTGTGTGTTTTAATGAGCCTGTTGTGCTGCCATGGTTACAAGCATGCTTCCATTTCCATTTTAAAAAACTCTGTGGTTGGAACATACCGCCCACTTCACAGTGTCCTCCTCCTGTTCCTGTTAGGGACATGGTAGCTGGTTCCTCTCTCCCCATCCTACCACCCCTGCACCAGCTGAGGGCACAGTTCTCTACTCTTCCTCTGAACTCCTACAAAAATAAGACCCCAGGTCTCAGAGGATCAGAGATTTTTTTGAGATCCTGTGAGTTAATCCCTGGCTCATGCTCAGAATGCAACTTGTCAAACCCCAAGGAACCGATAAGTTTTCTGCGGGAGACTCAATAACCTTTCAGCTCTTTGGCAGTCCGTACTTGTGAGCTCATCGTGAAATCATCTTTTTTTTTTAAAAGCAAGGATCCTAGAGGATGCGTTCTAGAATAAATTTAAATTAATCACTGAAGAGAACTCCCAGCTTGAGTTTCTTTTGAAAATAAATCCTGAGGAGATGTTTTTGAAAACTAAGATGGGGCTGTAACTGAATTCTTCTCTTCTCAGTTCTCTTATATACATATATTCTTAGAAGCAATAGAAGTACCTACTATGTGCAAAGTATTGTGTTAGGTCAACCTTGGGAGGATATAATTCACTTGAAGGTAGGTCAGAACAGTTCTGCTACAGACTCATGGACCCCAAGTCTCACCCTGTTTCAGGGTAGTTGTGTGCTTTCACTCAGAGAATTTGTCATAATAATGTCCCTGAAGAAGTTAAAAACAAAACAAAACAATGAGAACCAAAAGAACCAGACCCTCTCAGTTGTAGCATTGTTCCTATGGGAAAATTTAATTTAATTTATGCCACTGTTTTCAGGAACTCATTGTGCCAAAAAAAAAAAAAAAAAAAAAAAAAAAAAAAAGGACTATCTTTTCATCCCTTCCTGGGAATTGGAGCTGACTAGAGAGTTCAGAAGGAAAATCTTAAAAAAGAATTCTTGCCCCTTAGAGAAATAATAGTAATAGCCAACATTGTTTGCAAAATACTTCACAGGCATTACCTCATTTGACTCTCACGATAACTGAAGTCAGTTGTCTGATCAGCCTCATTTATAGATAAAGAAATTAAATGACTTCCACAAGATTACACAACTGGTGGGGGCCATTTGTATCCATTTTCTCCTGATTCCAAGACCAGTTTTCTATTCACTACACCATGCTGACTCTGATAAATGTTAGTTATTATAATTCACAGATAACACAACTGAAGTCTAGAGAGAGCAACTTTACAAAATTCTCATTGCTTCCTAGGTCATCATGGGAATAAGAGCAACTGTAAGGATTCAATCCCAGGTCCTATGAATCCAAATTCAGTGCTCATTCTACTACAGCATAGAATAGAGTTTACAAAAAGACTCCCTTTTCCCATGTACACCTTTTCCTTTTCCTTCTCCCATCTTTTTTCTTCTGCTTTCACACTATGGAGTTCTCCTCAATATCTGACAGTCACCTGGAAGTTAAGTAGGTCTTGGATTAACAGGAACCCAGAAGATACCTCAAGATAATAACAGCTTGAACTGGCTGTGTATGAATAGGATTCCTAGAAAGAATTCAACTGAAGACTTCCTTTCTAAGCATCGGAATGGCTTCATTCTACCCTTGAACAAATACCGAAGGTTATAGACCAGAGGGAGAGGGAGTTAGTTTAAAATAACAAGAAGAAGAATGGCCAACTTCTAATCCATTAAGAATGTTCATAGAATTCTCTTCTGAGATTGGCTGTTACCACAGTTAAGACAGTGGAATTGATCTAAGGAGCAGTAAAGTAACAGTTGTTGCTAATAATCCTGGCAAGGGCACTGATCTTTCTTTCCCCCTGGGATTGCTGGTAAAAATCTATAAAAAGAGCACATGCTTATTTTAGGCTGAGTTTACATAAAAGCACTTAGATATGCAAACATTTAGATATAGGAAAATATGTGGTTAATTAACCAAATTTCTTGGCCGGTGTTTTGTTAACTGGCTTTCCTATGGCACAGAGGTTCATGTTGTCCAGTTGGAGAGTGAAAGCCATGTAAGATGTCACCATAATCTCAGGGTAACAAAGCAGTGAAGATCAGGAGATGCTATGTGCTGGAATAACTCTCTTTGTGTGTCCAAGGGCAGAGTTTCATGCATTAGATGTACTTCAAAAGGCTAAGTAAGTAAGTAAGGCAGAGCATACACCAAAGTGTTTAGACAGAAGATTTGGGAACCTGGAAATCAGAAAGCAGGCTGGCGCTGGTCCTTTTATTTAGGAAATTGTTACTACAACCTCCCTGAAGTTTGGAACTTTCCGTAGCTATGAATGAACAATATCATATACCAAGCTGAAAAGAGTCTTACTTGGTAACTGGTCCTGTACTCAATAACACAGACAGACACACTGTACATTGACCTCAACAAAGTTATATCATTTTGGTCCTCTTCAGGCATGAAGGACAAAAACCATATTATAGTCAATAGTTTGGTATTCAAGATGGTGCAATGGATAGAGTGCTGGATTGGAATCTTGATGAATTCAAATTCAACCTCAGATACTTACTAGCTGTATGACCCTGTACAAGTCACTTAATTCTGTTTACTTCATTTTCCTTTTCTACAAAAAGAGCAAGAGAAGGAAATGGCTCCCTTCTCTAATATTTCTGCCAAGAAAACCCCAAAAAGAGATCATGAAGAATCTGACACAAGTGAAACAACCAAACAACAGCAATCACCATTTTACCATTTTATGATAACTAGGTTCTAGTTTCTTCATCTATAAAAATAAGAAATTTGAACTAAATATCTTAAAGTTCTCTTTCACCTTTAAAACCCTATACTTTGTCTTAAGTCTAATTGAATGTTCATTGTGTTCCAAGCACTAGTGTAGGGAGTTCAAACTTCCTTTGATGGGGCTTTTCTTCTACTGGAGAATACTGACATAATTCAGTTTGTGCTCTAGTGCAAATTCATTGAGAGGTACTCTGCATCTGATGACCTGTATCTGACAGTTTCTATGACCCCTAGTGCTGGGAAGAGTATTCCCGAGGAGTGCATGAACAATGGCAATAGATAACACTTCACTCTTGTCTTTGTGAAGTCTGGACGTCCCAGGTTTGCCCATTTCCCTTGAGAACTTGCCTTTAAGTGAAGTCCCAAAGCGACTGTCTTAGACTGAATAAGGGATTTCCCAGTGCCCATTAAGTGTCCTGAAGAAGAGTAATAGAAATGCTCAAATGCTCAATTACCCTTTTCATCTCAGAAGTTTCCTCCATTGAAGAATCAGAGATTCTTCCCAAGAAGACCAACACTGTGCAGGAACCATCCTTTCACTCCCTGATACCCCAGCCTCTGGCTACAGCCTCTTTCCCAAGCCTGCTTACAACCTGTCAGTATATGTTTGCTGTACTTAATTCCCCAAAAGGTATATAAGATCCCCAAGTTCTATTATTCTTTGGAGAATCATCTTGAAGCAGTGATCCTCTCAGAGACACTGTCCCCAGAGCCCCTATTTCTCTGTTTGGTATTTAGCTCTTGGCTCTATGTGGTGGCTGAATATTCATGGACTTGTCTCTTTCCTGATTAAAGATTTGATTTTTCTGACTCCTTTAGTGGTCCTGTGTTTTTCCAGGTTGACACCCTCTATATGAGGGCTTCCAAAGAAACAACTAGATTTCTTGGTAAGTTCTCACATGTACGGAAAAAAATGATGGCCCATCACCATGGCCCATTGAGGCTTAGCCGTTCTCATACCACATACTGCCTAAGCATTGCAGACAATGTATAGTCCGTTCCCTTTGTATTGCTGGGAGCCCTTGACATTGAGGATTGTAGCTTACATAGCATGTGAATGTGATCATAAATTTCCCAAGCATATTTTTGATTACACAAAATCATATTATCAGTGTCCTTCAAACCAGACTCTTGCTGCTGTGTTTTGAGTGACCATGAAGGACATTAGACACTGCAATACATGGTTACTGTTGCCATGCACCCACAGTGTGGGTGAATCGCACATAGTGGTTCCTATAGAAACCCTTAGGGCTATAATAGAAGCAGCATGTCAGAATGCAATGAGCACTAGATTCCTTTGAAGACTTGGGCATGAATCCAGGCTCTGACCCTTACTAGCTGGGTGACCTTGAGAAAAATCTCTCCACGATTCTGAGACAGTTTCCTCTTTTATAAAATTAGGGGTAATAAAGTTTGCACTACCACAAGGTTATAGTGAGGAAGCCTTGAAACCCTATACAAATGGGAACTATTAGAATCGGAGTCATTTCTCTGAGCCTCCAGATCTCTTTTTAACGCTGAGATTCTTACCCCACAACAGATATGGACTACCACAGGCTAGAGATAGGAGCAGTGGGGTGCCTCTCTGTAACTTCTGCAGTGGTGGCTTATCAGGCTTCCTTTTGGTTTCCAGATACTACAACATCAATAAATATGAGAAAGCTTTCCAACTATTACCACCATTCTGTTTTTAGGTACACGAACCCACAGCTATGGTATAAAATAATTTGCTATCTCCTGACCAAAGCCTCCCATCTATATTCAAACTGTCAACATTGAAATTCTGACAGATGGCCCCCAAACAACCTACTATTTTAATGATTGAAAGGGAAGGGAGGAAAAGGTACAGTAGTTAGTTCCCAGGGTAGTGAAATTGGCCTTTTGAGATTCGAATCAATCCAATTCATTCCAAGGATCACATTAAGCACTTACACTGTGCTAGGTGCTGGAGATAACTCAGTTATCCAAGATTCAAGTGAGTCTGGAAGCTCATCATCCTTCTAATGCAGGAACTAACAGCACTGGGCTCTCTCAGGAGGTCAAGAAGACCTGAGTTTCAATCTGGCCTCAGATATTTTTCTAGTTTTGTGACCCTGAGTGAGTCACTTTTAACTTCTGTTTCCTCATGTTACATAGGGATCACAATAGCACATACTTGTCAGGGATAGCATGAGGATCAAATTCCTGTTCCCTCTTTCCCTCCCCTAAAGAGGGGTCTATCCATCTTATTTGAATCTTGTCCAGGTCTTCCCATAAGATTATTACTGGGCAGTGGCAACAGGGAACCAATCCAATGTAACAAGCAAATGAGGGAATTTAAATGTCAAATAGAGGAGCTCTTATTCTATCCTGAAGGCCACAGGAATCCACTAAAGTTTCTAGAATGACATGGCAAAACCTGTGTTATGGGAATATCCATTTGTCAGCTAGGTGGAGAGTAGGTTAGAAAAGGGAGAGTCAGAATACAAGCAGAATCACAGAAGGTTAGCTTTGGAAGGGACTTCAGTCATTATTTACTCCAATGTGATATAGTTCAGGTGAAAGGTAATTGCAGCCTGAAATAAGGAAGGTAATAAAAAAGAGTGAAAAGAAGTTCACAGACATGAGAAATGTTGAATAGTTAGAATGGACATGATTTGACAATTGATTGGATGTGGGCAGTACCTGAGGATCACTCTTAGGTTATGAACCTGAGTACCTGGAAAAATGATGTGGCGGGGGCAGCTGGGTAGCTCAGTGGATTGAGAGCCAGGCCTAGAGACAGGAGGTCCTAGGTTCAAATCCGGCCTCAGACACTTCCCAGCTGTGTGACCCTGGGCAAGTCACTTGACCCCCATTGCCTACCCTTACCAATCTTCCACCTATAAGTCAATACACAGAAGTTAAGGGTTTAAAATTTAAAAAAAAAATGATGTGGCCCTCCCACTAAAAAAGGGGACATTAGGAGCAAGAGTGACTTTGCCGGAAAAGCTAATAATGAGTTCTTTTTTGAATATTTGCATATGAAATGCCTAGTGGATCCCAGTTGGAGGTATCAAGAAAGTATCAAGAAAGGTATCAAAAAAAGATAGTTGAAGATTCAGGCGTTGAGGTCAGGAGAGAGATGAGGGTTAGAGTTAATCATCGCACAAATGATAATTGAACCCGTGGGAAAATTATTCAATCACTGAAGGAACCTGGAGACAGAGAAAAGAAGGTCTAGGACAGAGCTCTGGGGCACACTCACACATAAACATGATGCATGCTTGATAATCTAGCCAAAAAGACTGAGAAAGCAGTCAAAAAAGACAACCACAGTAGAGCTGTATCAGGCAAACCAAAGAGAATAAAGTATACAGAATGAGGGGGTGGATGGCGATCAGCAATTTCAAATACCACAAAGATAAAAATGAATGAAGGCTGAGGAGGGAGGGACACAATTTGGATCATATAACTTTGGAAAACTTATGTGGAAATTTGTTATTACATGTAATTGAGAAGAAAAGGAAAGAAAAGAAAAAAGAAAAGAAAAGAAAAGAAAAGAAAAGAAAGAAAAGAAAAGAAAAGAAAAGAAAAGAAAAGAAAAGAAAAGAAAAGAAAAGAAAAGAAAAGAAAAGAAAAGAAAAGAAAAGAAAAGAAAAGAGAAGAAAGGAAGAGGAAGAACTGCAGGAAACACAGAAGTAAAACAACAGCTTGAACACATGGGTTGATGCAGACATGGTTAGGGATGCAGACACTAAATGACCACACCAATGCAACTATCAATAATATGTAAATAAGCATTGACTGAGCACACAGGTTAAAACCAGTGAAAATTCGTGTTGGATATGGGGGGAGGGCTTGAAGGAGGGATGAAGGGGAAAGTAAAAACAGGAATCATGTAACCATGGGAAATTTTTCTAAAATAAATAAATAAAAATTAAAAATTAAAAAATTAAGTGAATGGGGTGGGGGGATGGAAGGGCTCAGTGGATTGAGAGCCAAGCCTAGAGATAGGGAGATCCTGGGTTCAAATCTGACCTCAGATACTTCCTAGGTGTGTGACCCTGGGTAAGTCACTTGACCCCCATTGCCTAGCTCTTACCACTCTTTTGCCTTGGAACCAATACACAGTATTGATTTTAAGATGGAAGGTAAGAGTTTTTTTAAAAAGTGAATGGAAAAGGGCAGATAGGTGACTCAGTGGACTGAGAGTCAGACCTCTGTTCAAATATGACTTTAGACATTTCCTAGCTCTGTGACCCTGAGCAACTCTTTTAACCCCTATTGCCGAGCCTTTACCTCTCTTCTGTCTTGGAACCAATACACTATATTAATTCTAAGACAAAAGGTAAAGGTTTTTAAAAAAAGAAGAGAATGGAAAGTATGAAAGGAGAGATGAACATGAAGTTATTTGTGTGTGCTTTTTCCCCCAGGAGCTTCACTGTAAAAAGAGGGAATGATATTTAGGAATTTAATTAGAAGATGGAGTAGGAGGTTTTATACCACAATATTTCTAGTCTGTGTAAGGAAAAAAGTGTGGGCCTTCCCACCCCCTGGAAGGATTAAGGTCACCACTGTATATATAGGCCCCTGTAAAGTAGGAAAACTTGGCCCTGAGGGTGCTTTTTGTGCTCTCTTAATTTCCCATCTGGGGCAAAGGCCCATTTGCTTTGCCCTCATTTGGAGGCTCTATTATGGTATATGGTATCTCCTTTCCCTTCAAAGGACACCATTCCCTTGTCCAAGTGCCTTTGATATTTTAATGGGAAAAATCTTAAATTACCCCCCTCCAATTTTAAATCCCCCCAAAGTAAAAAAAAAAAAAAAAAGAAAAACAACCCTAAGTCAAATTCACTTGTAATATGTAAAAGTCCTTTGAAAAATTCTTTGTTCCAAATGAATAT
The DNA here is from genome assembly GCF_016433145.1 of Gracilinanus agilis. Lineage (NCBI taxonomy): Eukaryota > Metazoa > Chordata > Mammalia > Didelphimorphia > Didelphidae > Gracilinanus > Gracilinanus agilis. The sequence continues at coordinate 597,862,345 of NC_058132.1, read as the reverse complement.
AATATGGGGATATGGAAGCATGCACGATAGAATGTCATGCCTAATGGGAATTCAAACTTTTCCATAAGAGCAGAGGATGAAATGCCCTATGTGTGTTCTGTACAATATCCTCGGTTTCAAATAGCTACAACTATAGCAGCAGTCACACAGAAAATTCATCTAACCAATCTAACATTAGTCAGGGTAGGCATTGTTAAACTAGAGTTAAGGCACACACACACACTGAATTTGAGCAAACGATGATTGAAATATGAAAAGCAAACCCATCAATACAACTTTTTTTTTTAAATGGGAGAAATTCTCAACCAAAAATCCCAAATAGTCAAGAAAAGTAGCAAGTCAAGGCAACTTTATTTTTTTAAATTTAATTTAATATTTTTTAGAATATTTTTCCGTGGTTACATGATTCATGTACTTTCCCTCTCCAAATCTGCCCCCTCTGGGTTTTACATGTATCATTGATCAATACCTATTTCCATATTATTGATAGTTGTATTAGGATGATTCTTTAGAGCAGTGGTTTCCCAAACTCTTTTAGCCTACTGCCCCCTTTCCAGAAAAAATATTACTTTAGCATCCCCTGGAAATTATTTTTTTTAATTTTTAATAGCAATTAATAGGAAAGATATATGTATTAATGTTTCTACCTTTTTTGTAAAATATAGTAAAGAAAGGTGTAAATTACAAACATTGAACTTTGAAATTATAACTATTCATTGAATTCAGAATAGAATGTAATACAAAAAAAGTTAAAACATTTGAAATCCCAAATGCACCTGTGGCCATCACCGCCTTCCTGGATCGCTGCAGCACCCACCAGGGGGCGGTGGCACCCACTTTGTGAATCACTGGTTTAGAATCTACATCCCCAGTCATATCCCCATCAACCCATGTGTTCAAGCAGTTGTTTTTCTTCTATATTTCTACTCCCACAGTTTTTCCTCTGAATGTGAATAGCATTCTTTCTCATAAGTCCCTCGGAATTGTCCTGGATCACTGCATTGCTACTAGTAGAGAAGTACATTATGTTCGATTGTACCACAGTGTATCTGTCTCTGTGTATAATGTTCTCCTGGTTCTGCTCCTTTTACTCTGCATCAATTCCTGTAGGTCATTCTAGTTCACATGGAATTCCTCCAGCTCATTATTCCTTTCAGCACAATAGTATTCCATCACCAACAGATACTACAATTTGTTCAACCATTCCCCAATTGAAGGACATTCCCTCATTTTCCAATTTTTTGCCACCACAAAGAGCACAGCTATAAATACCAAGGTAATTTTAAATAAAAGCCAAAGGAAGTACTGTGTTCCCAGAAATTCTAAAAGAAAATCATATAGGAAGCATAGGAGAGATACAGGGTTTTCTTTATTTTGTGGATTCTCTACCTCTATAATCCTGACTAAATATACAAATGGCTCTGCCTCTCCATGTGTTACTTCATTACACACCAGTGGAGGGGGATAAGGGCACACAAAGCTTCCCCAGTTGGCTGGGGAAGGATCTGTTTCATTTCCTCACATTTGCGGATTATGTCGTGAGCAATGAAGTCATTGTCCTAAAATAACCAGTAATGAAATCATCTCTGATCATCCATCCAAGTTCTGGACAGTCTTCATAGGGGACTGGAGTCCCGTGTTGGAATGAATGAGAGAGGACTTTTGCAGGAAGTGCTTACCTGGCAGGCTTGAGAGGATGATGACAATGGCTTCCCTTTGAAAGACTCACCTTGGCAACTGCTCTCTTAGCAAATGCCCATTTCCTCAGGCTTTCCGTTTCAGTACTCAGACAATGAGATTCTGAGCCATGGGGGAGCCCAGTGCTTGAGAGATTTTCTTCCTTTCGGAAGGCTTCCTCTCATCTAGATCTTCAGCTGTGACATCTTAGTGGGGTTTCTGATCTGTGATAGTCTAAGACCAGCCCAGAAATTCAGCCCTTGGCACTGTCTTGAATCACAGCCAGCTTTAAGTAGATGAGTATTTCCCCCCTGATATATTTGGAGGTAACAGTGGATAACTGCCTCATTCCATCCTGGGGGGAGGGGGGAGGCGGGAGACAGAGGTGTATGTTGAAACTCTCCACTCAGACAAATGCATTAAGTCATTTGAAATCAGAGCATCTGCAAACACTTTATGGAACAATTTCCTTTGTTCAGAAGAGGAAAAGCCAGATGATGCAATCTCTAGGTTCCAGCTGGGCTTTCCTCAAAACACATTGTGAGCTAGGCAGCTTTCAGCACAGGGAAACTTCTGCCCATTTAATGTGTGATTTGGATGATATGCCCCAAATCAAATCTTTAATTCATTTATACATGATGAACAGTGGGTATGAGAACAGATACTGCCTTTCTAGGATTCCATGTATTGTACAATACAACTCTCCTTGGAAATTATAATGAAGGGGGGGGGGTGGAAATAGTACTACAAAGGAAGAAGAAAATCAGAGAATGGGGAAGTTGGGGGGGGGGGAGTTCCAGGATGAAGGAAATCCTTACACAGGATGAGGTTGGGGGTGGGAGAGACTAAAGGATGAACATAAACATGCTTTATTAACATCAATGTTGTTATGATTCCCAGAGTATTTTGTTTCCTCAAGCTTTTTTTTTTTTAATTTTAATTCTTTAAACGTTAGATCCTTGAAGGGAGACAGGCAGCTTTCTGGGTCATCTACTTTCAGAAGTGGAGAAAAGGAAACAGAAATATACTTTCAATGAAGCACGACCAGAAATATTAAATTGATCTATTTGAGTTGACTTAAAGATTCTTTTTGACCTTCCCACTTCCCATTATCTTTGAGGCCAAGTGATTCATAGTAAACAAGGAAACAAAAGAGCTTACATTTTAATTAGCACTGGATGTTCATTTCTTCCTTGAATCTTCATACATAGACCTTCTATAATGTAGGTACCAGAGATATTTATACCTCCACCTTTTGTATGAGCAAACTGAGATTTGAGGAAGTAAAGCTACTTGTCTATAGTAACATTGCCATTGTTGTTATTATTTAATGGGTCAGTTGTGCTCAGTTCTTTGGATCCCATGGATCATAGCATACCAGTGATTGTGGAGTTTTCTGGGCAAAGACACTGGAGTGGTGTGCCATTTCCTTCTCCAATAGTAATATTACAAATAAGTGTCAAAGGTGAGATTCAAACCTAGAGCTCTCCTGACTGGAGTTCTAGCATCTTTTCCACTAAACTAGTTAGTAAAGTAATACTTGAGGCAACTAGAATGGTGCAATGAATGGGCTTGGACTTGAACTCGAGAAGACTTCAGTTTGAATTCTGACTCAGATGTTTATTAGCCGTGTGACTTTGATTGTTGTTGCTGCTGTTATATCTATCAGGCTCTTTGTGATCCCATTTTGGGGTTTTCTTGGCAAAAATACTGAAGTGGTTTGCCATTTCCTTCTATAGCTGACTTTATAGGTGAAGAAACTGAGGCAAACAAGATTAAATGACTTGCCCAAGGGTCACACAGCTAGTGTCTGAGGACAGATTTGAAATCAGGAAATCTTCCTGATTCTAGGTCTGGCACTACTTAGCCACATGTACAACTTTGGGCAGGTCCCTTGATCTCATTCAGTCTCAGTTTCCTTACCATTAATAATAATACCAACTGGCATTCATATATGGCTTTGAGGTCTTCCCAATGCCTGGAAAATTGATGCTACTATTGTTGCCCCAGGCAGAAAGAGGTTCAGGTACCAGCCCAGGTATGAGAGCTATTAAGTGTCTGAAGCTGGGTTGGAACTCTGGTCTCTCTTGACTCAGGGTCAGTGCTCCAACCATTGAGCCACCTAGCTGTCAGTAGAGAATAGTAGTACCAACCTTATAGCATTGTTGTGAAGATCTAATGAGATAGGATATAAAGTAGCATAGAACCTTTAAAGTACTATATAAATGCTAGTTCTTATTATATCACTGCTGCCTAATTGTTTTAGACTGAAATTGGTAAATTCAGCCAGGGTGGAGGAAAAGGTCAGTAAAAAATATTTTGGGAGAGCCAAAAAAAAAAAAAATGTTGATTTAACAGAAGCAGCAAAATGGCACAAAGTGTGCTGAGGGAAAATTCTCATTAGCAGAAGAGGAAGAGAAAGAACCAGCGGGAATATTCCCCCAAGGTCTACTAGTACTAATCAATGGAAAGCATACTGGGCTTAGAGTCAGCCCATCTGGGTTTATGTCCTGACATTTGCTAGCCAAGTGACTTTGGGAAAGTCATTCACCTTCTCTGAATGGCTATGACTGTACTACTTAAAGGACTCCTCTGAGGGGATAGGTACGAGATGCTTTGTGCCTGATTATATAACTGCAGAGTCAGATCTAGGGCAGGGTTATTGGGACTTTGTATAGAGTGCCAAATTCAGAAGGCTTTGATCTCACTGAACAGCATAGAAACAAGAAGGGAGAGAGCATAATATAGTTTTAAAAATGCTCTGTTTGGAGACAAAGGTCCCAACTCTGCCATTTACTCACTGGGTGACCTCGGGAATGACCACTCTAGGTCTTAGTTTACCCATCTGAAAATGAAAGAAATAAGCTAGATAGCCTCTGACATTCCCTCTAACTTTAAAAATCTATGATTTAGGAGCTCAGGAACTAGTTAATAATAATTAAAAAAAAAACATTGGTAACAGAGGGGTCAGTAGACAAAACACCAGGTGTTGAACCTAGAGGACCTGGGTTCAAATCTGTCCTCAGATACTTCATTTAGCCACAATTTCTGAGCTCTTGCATTTCTTCTATCTTAGAATTAATAAGATTGTAGGTAAGGTGTTTGTTGTTTGTTTTTTTTTAAGATATCTTATTTTACCAATTACTTATAAACACAATTTTCCTTATAAGGTTTTCTGAAGTTTTAAAATCCAAATTGTCTCCTTTCCTCCCTTCCCTCCCCCTACCCAGAGATGATAAACAATTTGATCTAGGTAATATGCCAAACCTGTCTCCATATTGTTCATTGTTGTAAGAGAATACTCATAAAGCCAAAACCCCCCCCAAAAAAACACAGATAAAGTAAAGGGAAAAATCATATGCTTTCATCTGCATTGCTACTCAAACAGTTCTTTCTCTGGAGGTGGGTAGAATTCTTTGTTCTATGTCCTTCAGAATTGTCCTGGATTGTTGTATTGCTGAGAGTAGCTAAGTTTTTCTCAGTTGATCATTGAAGGTAAAGGTTTTAAAAAGGGGTGGAGGAGAAGCTACCTGATAGCAAAATTGATTGAGTTTCTCTTCCACCTTGCCACATACCCTCCACCCCACCTCTTATGTTAGCCTCCTAAGCAATGGCCTCATGGGATTATCAAATAGCCATCTTCTAAGGTGAAAGTTGAATTGGAAAATTTCATTTTCCTCTTGGTGTCATATCTTCTTTCACTAAAGTTCCATCCAGATATTATAACAATTGGTCATGCTGATGATAGAGACAAATCCTTGAACTTCTCTCAATGTCCCAGGCAACTCTCTAAGCTTTATATTGCAAAAGATGCTAATGTGCTCTTGTTTAGCTTTTAGAGGCCTTCACAACCTTCCTCCTTCCTTCCTTCCCAGGCTCTTTATACTTTATTCCTCTCTATATACTCTATGATCCAGTGGCACTAAATTTCTTACCATTTTTCTCCCAAGACATTCCATCTTCTTACTTTTAAAAATTACACTGGCTGTCTCTGTATACAATGCCCTTTCTTCTCTCAACCATCTTGGTTGCTGGCTTCCTTTAACTCTCACTTAAAATCCTACCATCTGCAAGAGGTGTTTCCCATTCCTCCTAAAAGCTAGTGGCTTCATTCTGCAAATATCTCTAATATTTACACTTAATATATATATTTTATGTGTGTGTATAAAGTTTGCATGTTGTGTCACCTGTTAGAATGTGAACTCCTTGAGGCAGAGACTGTTTGCCTTTCTTTACAGTTCCTGGCACATAATGAGTACTTAATATTTGATGACTGATTAACTGATTATGCAGTAGGAGTAGTTCCTTTTACCAATAAAATCATAGGCTCAGATCAAATGCACTGTAATGGAAATGGAAAAAAAATATCTACAGCAAATCTGGCCCATAAAAACTTGACATCTAATACATATATATGGAATCTTTTAAGATGATGATTCTCAATGACAATGAATACTGAGTCAGTCCACTAGAATTTACTAAGACCTACTACGTGCCAGGAGACAACTTGAAAATAACTATGTACAAACAAGATAGAAAATAATCTAGGGGTAATCTCAGAGAGAAAGCACTAAAATTAATGAGGATTGGGAAAAGCTTCTTACAGAAGGTGAGATTTTTAGCTGAGACTTGAAGGAAACCAGGGGAGGTAGGAATTGGAAATGAGGAGAAAGAGCATTCCAGGAATAGGTGCAGTCAGGGAAAATGAATTGGATGGAATTTCTTGGGAGAGGAATAGCAAGTCCAGTGTTACTGGATCACATAGTATGTGGAAGAGAGTAAAGTATTAAATGAATGGTAAGGTAGGAAAGGGTCAGATTAAAAAGGGCTTTGAAAGCCAAGCAGAGGATTTTTTATTTCTTACTGGAGGTGCTAGGGAGCCACTAGAGTGTACTAAATGAGGGTGGGGGTGACATAGTCAGAACTGTGCTTTAGGAAGATAAATTTGACAACTTAATGGAATGTGAATTGGAATGGAAAAGAGACTTGAAGTAGGGAAACCAACTAGGAGGATCATAATAGTCCAACTATGGGAAGAGAGCCTGAAACAGGCCAACATAGGTATCAGAGGCGAGGTAAGAAAGATCTTAGGAAGGAAGAAAAAAGATCTGCCCACTGATTGGATTTGGGAGTTGGGTGTGGGGGTTAGGGGAAGAGAGTGAGGAATTGAGGATGACATCCAGTAGTAAACCTGAGAGACTTTTAACAATAATAAGGAAGTTAGGAAGAAAGGAGGGTTTGGGGGTAGGGAAGAGAGGATAATGGATTCAGTTTTGGACAAGCTGATTTTTAAAAGTCTACAGGACATCCGGTCTGAGATATCTAAAACACAGCTGGAGATTCAAGACTGGAGGTCAAGCAAAAGGTTAAGGCTAGTCCAGTAAATCTGAGAATCTGTATAGAGATGTTAATTGAAACCATGGCAAATAAAAGATTTTCAGAATAGGAAAATATACATTAAAAAAATTCAACCTAAAGAACAAAGAAGTGCACATTTTAAAACATTGAAGCACCACCGTTAATCAAATGGGAAAATAAATTGAAAATGATGAAACAGTATTGGTGAGGTTGTGAAGAAACAGGTACATCAAGCCACTGTCAGTATAATTGCTAAATTTTTTTAAAGAGCGATAGGATAAATACTCAATAAAAGCTTCAAAAATAATACTACCTTTTTATCAGTGATTGAATTTTGGGAACTATAACTTAAAAGTTATTGGGATAACTTCATCATCCTGCAAAATCACATCTGCTTGTGACTCCTCCACCTCAACAACACCCTCTGCTCTGCTGATTTGAAGCTAGAGCCATGAACTTCAAAATCTCCATTTTAGAAGGAGCTCAATTCTGTCAGTTCAGTAGATGCTCTGACATCTCATTTCTCACATGGCAACACTTCTTCTGGGACTTCTCTGACTTTTCCACCACGCTCCTAAGTAGGGCTCTTTTCCCCCTTTCCCTTTTCAGAAAAGCTTCCTTTTATGTACTATCTTCTCCCATTAAATTGTAAGATGCTTGAAGGCAAGGATTGTCTTTCTTTGTATTTGAATACCCAGCACTTGGCTTAGTACCCAGCACATAGTAGGTGTTAAATAAATGTTTATTGACTGGCTCATTAACTAAAAACAAAGCATAAGAGACATCTATAAAAAGATTTTCAAGGCAGCATTATCTATAATTTTAAAGATGCAAATAACCTAAATATTCAATAAGAGGAGAAGGGTTTTTAATTGTAGTATAACATGTAAAGTAATATAATGTAATACTATATAATGCAATTGAGACTGTCAGTTGTTCATTTAAAAAATCTAGGAGAACCAGATTAGAATAATTCTAATTTTTTTTAAAAAAAGAATAATAATGAAGCATAATGTATCCATATAGAAGTAAAGTGAAAGAGAATGAATAATCCTTATGGATAAACACAAATTATCCTAATGAAGACTTTAGAGATAACTAAAAATTATTATTCATTGAGGTTAATTGAATATAAATAGCTATTAGTCAAATTTAGTTGGATATATTAATGCTTAGTATTATCTTTAATAAAACATTTTTGAAAGAAATAAAATAATATTATATACTGATATGCCTCAATCACATAATGAGATCAGTTTTGTGTGCATAATAATGTCATTAAGAAATAGGGTTGGCATATCTTCCAGGGACACCATGGGCAGCAAGATGGTAGTAGCTAAGGAAGGTCATTAAAGTAGCCAAGTCAACTACTCCACTAATAAGATTTCTTGATACAAAAGGCAACGCCAAACTGAATGTACTCAAACCTTAACAATGATCAATGCCTCTGTAAGGGCAGGGTTGATTCAATCAAAAAATATTTTTACCTAGTCTGGGCACCAGAGCCAAATGGGATGGCCCCACTTTATTTCACTCTTCTGCAATGTCCCAGTATTCTGTGGGAAGTTAATCACCAGGTTAACAGATGAATCATGGTCCTCCAGACAACTGTTGTAATAGCAAAAACATTACCTCACAAATACAGAAGGAAACTTATGTCTCAAGGAAAGATTGAATTTATCTAACATGGTGGTTGTTGATCATTATCAACCAGTCTACTGTTAATCACTGGTGGTTGTTGATCATTATCAACCAGTCTACTGTTAATCACTGTCAGACAAAAAAAAATGGTTGTCTTCCCAATAATCCACAAATCCCTTCAAAAATGATAAATATTAAATTTTATATAAAATGACCTTAATATAAGTTTCTGTATAAAAGTCTAAAAATTTAGAGAGGCAGCTGGGTAGCTCAGTGGAGTGAGAGTCAGGCCTAGAGACAGGAGGTCCTAGGTTCAAACCCAGCCTCAGCCACTTTCCAGCTGTGTGACCCTGGGCAAGTCACTTGACCCCCATTGCCCACCCTTACCACTCTTCCACCTATAAGACAATACACCGAAGTACAAGGGTTAAAAAAAAAAAATTTAGATCTGTTTCTAAGTCAACATCTCTAGAAGCTATTAACTAAGGATTTCATTACTAATTCTTCTTAAAATGTCTCTTTGTAATTTAAATAACTAATCATTTACTTTGGATTTTCAGGTATTGCCAGTACTTAACTGTTAAAACCATAAGTTTGATTTCTAGTAATCTATCAGATTTCCCTAAGATTTTTTTTTTAATTTTGTCTTTAGTAACAGAAAATACTGGTCAAGTAGAATGGATTTAATGTGACTTAGGGAGAAGAAATGACAAAGCTTTTTGAGAGCTAGAGAAAATCAGTGATATCCTCTTCTAAGAGATAAATTCAAAGGGGGCAGCTAGGTAGCTCAGGAGATTGAGAGCTAAGCATAGAGAAAGGAGGTCCTGGGTTCAAATCTGACCTCAGACACATTCTAGTTATGTGACCCTGGGCAAGTCACTTAACCCCCATTGCCTAGCCCTTACCACTCTTTTGCCTTGGAACCAATACAGAGTATTGCTTCTAAGATGGAAGGTAAGAATTTTAAAAAAGAGATAAATTCAAAACCCAAAGAAGAGATCAACTATGTTGCCAAGAATGGGACAGTAACTGTCCAAAAAAGTATTTTTTTATATTTATTCTTTTTTTGTTCAGAGAAGTTGATGTCAGAGATCATAGAGAGGCAAATTATAAAAAGCGGAAACAAAGTAAATAGGAATAAATGTTTAGCAACTGTATATCGTGAGAGAAGAAGAACTTCCTGCTCTTTGCATTTATACTATGTTTTAAATATAATTAAATATTTGGTTTATACTGGTTAGTGTTTCAAAGCAGAGGGCAAGAAGGCTTCATTGTTGCTGACAAAGACCAGATTAAAATGTAATTGGGAAATATGTAACAAAATGAATAAAAAATATCATAGAGCGTAGATGATGTTCCTATTCATTTTTCTAAGTCAATATGTGACAAGCCAAGATCCTTGTCTGGTTTAGTGGCCCCATTTCTATTTGAGTTTGACACCACAGTCTTACAGCATTGGCACAGCATTTATATTTCAATAAAGTTTCATAATTGGTCATAATAAGGTTTTTTCTTACTAATTTATAATTGTATCTAATGTGTACACACACACATATATATATAAACTGGGACATATGTATACTAGATATATATGTATTTAAAAGATATTTATGTACATATATGTATATATGCAAAAACATATATATTTGGGGGTGTTTGTGTGCATGTGTATGTGAGTGTGTGTGTATGTCACCAATGGGAGACATGGGTTCACATGAGTTAAATGTGTCTAGATGTGCATGAATAGCTGTCTCTAGTACCTCCCCACTCTTCTCCAGGAGAGATTTTGATTCCTATAATGAAGGGAAGCAGGAGATTGACTCCAGAGTGAATAAATTCCCCCAGCAGGAATGAGAGACCTCAACTCAATCAAGAAAGTCCCAGATTTCACCCCAAGGAGAAATTCCCCAATCCTCTGTTACTGTAGTATGCTGGGGATAGGAACGTGATTGAAATACAGGGTTTTCTACATGCCAGCTCCTTCCTAGAGTCTTTTTCTCCCTTAAGTGAACACTCCTTGAAGAAAATTTGGAATCCCTTATGGAAGGAAGGAAGGAAGGAAGGAAGGAAGGAAGGAAGGAAGGAAGGAAGGAAGGAAGGAAGGAAGGAAGGGGAAAAGGAAAGAAGAAAGGCAGTTTTAGACAAACTCAGAACATGCTCAACCACTCAGTGGAAGGAAGTCCTTCCTTCCTTCCTTCCTACTTTCCTTCATTCCCTCTTTCCTTTCTTTTTTCCCTCATTTCCTTCCTTCCCTCCTTCTTTTCTTCCCCTACTAGAAGTTCCATAAACTGAGGGGATCAGAGCTTTGGATCACCTTCCAAACTTAAAAAAAAAGGAATAAAGAAAGGAAGGGCAGAAGGAATGATGAAGGCCTGAGAGAAGGAATATACATTATATATTTATAATGTATATGTATTTACCCATACACATAACATGGTAGATAGATGTTACAATTTTACAGATAGATCTTGCTTTACATTTCATGGTATTTTAGGGATGAAGTTCTATCAATAGAATATCTCAGAAGAACTACTATGAAGAGAATATATTTATATATTACTTTATAAAATGTTTTCCTCTAAAGGATATTGTGAGAGTAGTAGAATTAATATTATTCCCATTTTAGCTGTGAGGAACCTCAACTAAGTGGTTAGCCCAAGGTCACACAGTTCCTCTTAGAGCCAATCTTTTTTTAAATCTTATTAAAATTTAATTTTAATAATAAATAAATATTTAAATTTAAATATTTTTATATTTTAGTCTTTAAATCTTTTTAGATTTTAAGTCTAAAGTTCTTTCTAAATAATCCATACCAACTCTCATCAGGCATATTAAACAGATTTGTTGCATAAAAATGTGAATCTTCAGTAAGGATCCACAGACCTTGGACTCCTATAAATATTTTGCCCTCATGAATATTTTTTAAAGCAGGCCTTATGGGTATTCATGTTCACTTTACAGTTTTCTATACTATGGTATTCTCACAATTGTCCTAGGAATCAAATGAATGCTAATCTATACTATTTGTAAAAACAAAACCAAAAAATGGCCCTATGCTATTTGAAACGTGCTAAGCATAGGGCCTGGCATATAGTTGTACTTGATAAATACTGGTCTCATTCTCTTCCCATCTCTTCTCCTTCCCTTGCTTTTCACAGCAGATGGTTTAAAGATGGAAAGCTCATTGAACCTGTTGAGAAATGGAATACTCCCTGGTAGTCTAAGGTTCTTTTCTTCCTCATCATTCCTTTCAAATACTTTAGTGGCAGCATTCAAGGCATTCCTTTTCTCCATGCCTCAGTTTTATCACCTACAAAATAGAAATAATATTTAAACTGCCTCCTAAGTATAATTCAGGGATCAAATTCAATACTATATATAAAATGCTATAATAAACTGAGATTATTATTGTCACTTAATTGATAGACATTTATTAAGTGTCTGTTATACCCAAGTACTGTCCTATGTACTGAAGTGTTGTTTCCTCTTATTGGAAATAAAAACTATCTGTACATGCAAATTCCTTTTTTAGCCTCCTTTGCTAGAAATATTAAGGCCAAAAGTCTTGCTTAAGTGTAGTAATTTGCTTGACTTGGTACCTAAAAGCCTATCTTCCTTCTAATCTTTTTGGATGGATTCTATTTTGATTTATGTCTGAATGACTTCTTGTATCTTGGTGCTATGCAGGAATCCAGGAGCTCAGTCACACTCTCTCAGGAGGTTGAAGTCTTAAATGAAGGATGTCAGGGTTATCAAGACAATAACTATGGAATTGCCACGGTTTCCAAATGGCTAGGTCAGTCAAGGATAACAATTGTAATAAAAGATCCATTCTGGTTGCATTCTGTCCAATTAGATCAGTGAAAAACTCTTGTAGAGGGTCCTGCTCTATTCATTGAATGTACCTACTTTTGAGGCAGCAGCAGAGGATCTAAAATTGAGGTTATTCCATCCTCTGGGAATCCATTCTTCCCTCACAGGCTATATCAGTTTCTGGAGCAACAGACCTTCTTTGTAGACAAACTGAGAAATAATTTTAGTTACCAGAACCTCCTTGTACCCTATGATTAAGGATGGTAAGAATCAATGGTAATTGGACAACCTACAGACCAAGAGCTAGTTAGTATTAAGCCCTGCAGGTGGAGACATTGAACCTAAGGCCACCCTTCACCTATAATTACACAGAGGCAGTGGATGACTTGATTATCAGTTCCTTCACTCTTACTAGTTATAACAATGACAATAATGATGCATTCATAGAGTACTTTATGATTTACAAAGTTTTTTTTCCTTTCTGTAAAGATTGGTCAGGTAGAAAATACAAATATTATTTTCCTCTTTTTAGAGGTGAAAAAATTGGAGCTTAGAGAATTTGAATGATTTATCATCATGTATCTAGTGTGGAGCAATGTTGGATTACAGTCAGAAAAACCTGAAAGTTTTGTTGTTGACATATAAAAGTTATTTTACTTTATTTTTTACATTTAATTAATTATCTAATTAATTAAGAATATTTTTCCAAGGTTACATGATTCATGTTCTTTCTCTCCCCTCTCCCCTCCCCCTCCTGTAGCCAATGAGCAATTCTACTGGGTTTTACATGTATCATGGTCAGAGAGGTAGGAGGAGAGTCAGGAAAAAGTGGTGTCCCAAAAACCTATAGAATAGAGAGTATCAGGGAGAAGGGAATGATTGGTAGTATCAAAGGATACAGAAGGATCAAGAGGGATAAAGACTGAGAGCATTGGATTTGGCAATTAAAAGATCCTTGCTAACTTTGGAGCAATTTCAGGTGAATGATGATATCTGAAATTTAACTTCAGAAAATTAAGAAGAAAGTGAAAGAAGGGATGCTATGTAGCTCAGTGGATAGAGAGTCAGGCCTGGAGCCAGGAGGTCCTAGATTCAAACATGGCCTCAGATACTAAGTCAGAAGGTTAGGGAAGAAAAGAGGAGGAGGAGGAGGAAGGGCAAGGAAGATGAGAAAGGTTTCATTTAAGAGGATGGTAAAGGAGAAGATAGTCACAGAAGGCACTTTTTTAAAGCAACCAGCCAGGAAATAAAACAAGAATTATTTTCTTCCATAAAAATCTCAGGCAAAGCACATATCTTCAGACCATATGGTTGAGGCATAATCACCTTCCAGTTGCAGCACCAAAATGGCAGTTCAGGACTGGAATTGAGCTCATTTTTTGTAGTAAATTCAATCTAATCCATCAAAATTTTTTTAATCACCTAGCATGTACAAGGTTTTATAGAAGCAATGATGATATGAAAAACAATTCATACCCTTGAGAAATTTACATTTTGCTAGTGGCATATATGTAAACAGAAAAATATAAATATGAAACTAAAACAAAGGGCATCAGGAAAACACTGCCTACAAAAAGTAGAAAATGAAATGAACCTGAAAGAAACCATAGAGTGGAAAAGGCAGAGAGAGGAAGCAGTTCATTCCAGGCAAAGGGGACAGCTAGTGTAAGGGTGGGAAATGGAATACCAAGTTCAAGAACAGAAGGTAAGCCAGTTTCTTTAAAACTTACTGTCCTTGAAGGGGAGAATATTAAACAAGCCAGGAAAGTTAGATTTGAGATAGAAAATGAGGAACCTATTGTTTGCTCTTTGTTTTTTGAAGAGGTTGAAGAGGACCAATAACAAAACAGGGTGATGCCTTGACTTGCCTATATATTGCATTAAATGAGGCAGAATTGCATAAAATCATCAGCCTCACTGTCTTTTTTAGAGTCATGAAAGTCCAGAGAAAAGAAAAAATCAGGATGAATGGTGATGGTACAGAATGCATGAATGAACCATATATGTCCATTATCTGACCAGGCTCTAAGAGTTCCACAGTGCCTGCTTCAGCTACCTTCATGGTTTGGGGAACAAATTATCCCCATCCACCCATTTTGTGGAAGGAAGTCTTCACCTGTTTGGGGTAGACACCACCCCCCTCTTCCAATTCACTGACAGATTTGAGACCTGTCAGTTACCTCAACCTGCTTTAGCCTGTCTGCTGAGTCATGTATATTGGGCTGCAGCCTAAAAAACAAATTCAAAACAATTCAAACCAGAAAATTCTGTTTCAATTTCAAAATTGAAAATTGAAAATACTAAGTGACCAAGAAAGATATGATACAAATACAAATCAAAATCAGCAGAGTAAATGGAATTAAAGAAACAAACTGTAGAGGATGTGATATTAGGATAATCTTAAAAGCGTGAAGAATGAATGGAAGAGAGAAGTAGAGACAGATAGACAAAGAGAAAGACCATAACTAAAACCTAAGTGGGAGTACCATAGACTTAGGGATTGAAGTGATTCTCTTAAATTTATCCTGTATACATCTTGTTTGTATGTAGTTGTTTCCATGTTGTCTCTCCTTTAGACTGAGATCTTTGAGAACAGGGACTGTCTTTTGCCATTCTTTTTATCCCCAGCCCTTAGCAGAGAAGTGCCTGGAAGGTACTTAATAAATGTTTATTGACTAGCTGACAAAGGTCATCCAGGCTAACTTGGTAACGGTTCATATGGGGTTGCAGGAATTGAATTATATTTTTGAACCAGTCTCAACAATCTTAGTGCAGTGGAAGATGCATTGCATTTGGAGACAGAAGGCTTAAGTTCACATCCCAGCTCTGCTATTTATTAACCTCCTGACCTTGGACAAGTCATTTCATCCCTTAGGCTTTAATTTTCTCACTTGATGAAAAAAAAATTATACTAGTTGACTTCTAAAGTCCTTGCCAGCTCTAAAGTTATCAACTTCCTAATGATATAGGTAAAAAACCCAAAGCCTGAAGTCATCATATAATCACAGACTTGTCCTCTGTATTTCCAGAACCTAGCACAGTGTCTGGTACATAGAAGATGCTTATAAAACCTTATGTGCTGAATAATAGATATAGAGCTCAAAGGGACCTTAAATTCCATCAAGTTCACCTCTTCATTTTACAGAAAAGCTAGATAAATTAAAAGAAGCTAGATAAATTGCCCAGGACAATGAGAATAAGTGAGAAGGCCTGAACTCAAAGGCAGGTTCTATAATTCCAGGTTTAGTGCTCTTATCAGTATACCAGGTCTTTCTTCTACACCACATTGCCAGCAAACACCAAAGTGAAAGCAGAAATGCAATCAATTATCTAAGTATTTCAAAACATCTAGACATTTGGCAAAACAGGGACAAGGCCCTAGTCTTGTTTGTTCTGCCTGCTGATAAGGCAGGGTACAAGAAAGAGAAAGAGAAAGGAGAGACTCCTCTACAATGCTGCATCCATATTTCACTGGGCGCTGGTAGGCCTCATGGATTTACTTTAAGCAAAAAAAAAAATCTATTATAAACAATAAACAAGGAGACTTACAAACCTGGAATTTGGGAATTTGTCTGGCATCCTTAGGAACTTCATGTGGAAATGATTTCAGACAGTGTCAGGAATTTGTTTAGACTTGATAGTCTCCATGGAACTCTAAGCATCCCAATTGCTTTTCTTTAGGATGGGTTCTTTGCACGAAGAGATTCTTTGCATGTTAATTTGCTCTTGCAGTTCTAGTTAGTAACGCTGTTGAGATTTTTGTTAATGCTATAGGGATGTGCCTATAGTGAACAGACTTTATTGCAATGTTTAGGCTTGTTGTTTGCAGGAAAAGTCCTTGATTTGAGGCCAGTTTACAGGGTGTGGGTTTGAGATTATGCCGAGCAGCTGCCTTCCCTTCTCCTAATTTTTTTCCCCCTAATAGCATCTTCAAGTAATAAAAAATTTGATTTCTCCCTAATATATGCCAAACTAACTATCCATGAGAGAAATTTCCATTAGTTTACCCAAGATTACATTTTATCCTAAAAAGGTTCAAGGAAAACAAGTCCCTTTTTTGAGAGGCAGATTGAATGCTCTATGGATGATATGTGGATATGGGCGCGCACATGCGCGCGCACACACACACACACACACACACACACACACACACACACACACACAGAAACTTTGATCCTCAGGAATGGTATTGCTAAGTGGAATTTTTTTTTCAAATGAGGGCTTTTGAGAAGCCTTTGATTAAACCCTTGACCATGATTTCTTAGGAATGCCACCACATCCTACAAATTCTAGTGCCAAAGTTTTGTCCTTGAGCCACTTAGGGAGTGCAAAGATATCCTTTAAAAAAAAACTACTCATTTTAATTACAGTGCTTTCTGCATCTTTTTTTTTCCATTTTATTATATTGTGCAGCTAGAAATAAGAGCAAAATGGACTAAGTTTAAATAAATCATGGTGAAAGTAAAGCCATAATGGCCCGTGGAATCCATGTTGATCAAATAAACTAATGTCCTCCATGAAAAAAGTGGAGGAGGGGAGGATGGAAATTAGGTTTCTGACTCCTTGTCTAATCTTCCAGAAAAACCTTCAGGCTTTCCTTCTGGGAATTAACTTCTTTAGCTTTCATTAGTGCAGACAGCAGCCACCACAGAGAAAGTAGCATAATAGACTTGAAATGAGCCAGCAGGGAAGCTCAGTTCCCCCCCAAAACAGTTCTCACCAATGCACTACATATGCTTTGGAGTCAAAGGCACAAACTGAGCAGCATGCCTGAGAATTCAGAAGCTGTTTTCTACAGGCTAATGTCCAAGAATCAGAGCAAGCAGAGGGAATTGAGAGAGGGCAGGGCAGGTTCAACATAGATTCATCTTAGAACCTTGGATCAGAAAAGGACCTAGACGAGGAAAGGAAGTCCCTAGAGAGGACAAGGTCAGAGAGCACATTAGTGGCAGATTGTGGTCTGGAATTCAATCTTCTATAGCTTCATCCAATGTTCTTTCTACTACAGAACATTGATTCTTCAGGTATTCCTCCTTTATAAGGTGTAACTACTATGTCTATTTATACCACGCTCTGTTTCACATATAGGAAACATATCGTCTTTCTCAAATTACAGTAGAGTGCCCAAGGTGGAACCAAGCAAAGAGTCCAAAGTTTGTCTCTGGCAAATTCTTACAACCTAATGCTCCCTCTCTCCTAGCCCTGGGCATTATACTATCCTCTGGCTGTTAAAATACCCCAAACTCATTGTCCCATCTAGTTTGACCTTTCTCAGATTTCTACCTTCTCCAAAACCATCTCTGCTTACGATATCTCCCTCACCAAATCAAAACTCTCGTCATGAAGATTGCTGTTTAAGTGGAGTATTTTTATATTAGGATATAAATGAATGATGGGATTAACCCTCTCCAAAGTCTGCTTTATGGATTGTTTTTGTTAGTCCTTTGGAAGAGGACCTATGGCATCATTGGATGATATCTTGACTTGGGAGTAATCTAGATTTAAGTGAAGCAGAGTTACTCAAAGTTGTCAGCCTCACTCTCTCTTCCAAAGTCTTCCAAATGTCAAGACAAAAGTCAGGATGATTGGCAAAGACCTGGGATACACTGGATGGCCTTGACATCCTCAGTCTGACCAAGCTCTACAGCATATGCTTCAGCCACCTTCATAGCTTTTGGAACTAATTGTTCTTGTCCATCCATTCCAATGGGGGGATTCTTTAGCTGATTGGGGTAAATATCCCCTTAACTAACAGAGAGTTGGAGACCCATCAGTCACCTTCAATCTAATTTAGTCCATCTATACATGCTACAACTTCTTGGAGCCACAGGTAAGAATTATGTGAAAGGGGGACACCAAAGGTGGATGAGCAGTCCTGAAAATAGCTTTGCCACTAGGCTAAATAACCCAGTGAATCTCTAAAAAGTGGAATAGTCTGAACTTTTCTGTCTACTAAAGCTCCAGGATAATATCATTTACTCATCCTTTGGTAAGGATTCTATTGACTGAGGAAAGCAAATCATGGGATCCCATTCATCCTAAAACTATCTCCTGAACATGAATAAGATCATTCT
Source organism: Gracilinanus agilis (assembly GCF_016433145.1). NCBI lineage: Eukaryota > Metazoa > Chordata > Mammalia > Didelphimorphia > Didelphidae > Gracilinanus > Gracilinanus agilis. The sequence goes on along the minus strand of NC_058132.1, from coordinate 597,843,782 downwards.
TGGACAACAGAAGAACAGAGTCTAAGATCCCTTGATGACCTGCTCAGGAAAACACTTTAGACAAAAATAACCTTGAGAAAGATCCTAGCTAGCTGCCTCCCCTCTCCTTGGGTTCTTTTCATCTCCTTGACTAGGCCTGTATCTGCTTCTTGGCTCATCAGCTTCCCTCAGTCACTCTGATAAGGAGATTGGGCTCATGGAGGCTCATCCTGACCTGAACTTGACCTGCCTTCCTTTGGTCCCCAACAACCAGCTCTGATTCTTAGACACTGACCTTCAATGTATCTGACCAGATATTTGCCCAAGCAACACAATGACCAACTGCTGTCATTTGCCCTTTGTATTTTATTACATTGCTGTATTTCTCCAATGCTACCACTACCTGTCAGCCTTACTCTTCCTGACTTAACTTAGGACTTCCCAGAAAGATGATATTGTTTAGTGGAAATATTCTAGATATTTCTGAATATAGCTAATGTGAGAATTGTGTTTTCTGGACTATGCATCTATCTATTATGAGCTTATTTTTCATTCCAGACTCTTCTGGATAGGACAGGAGTGAGGAGTAAAGAGAAAAACTACATTTACTAGGAGCCTAAGTTTTTATCTTATCTAGTTTTGTCCATCCTTCATTTAGAAAAGGACCAATGGCATCTTGACTTGTAAGTGAATTGGACTTAAGCAAGGTAGAGCTACCTAAAGTCATCACCTTTACTCTCTCTTCTAATCCTTGAAGTTCAATGGCAAGATAAAAGTCAGGACAACTAATGATGACTAAGGATGCAGTGGATGACCTCGATGTCATGGAGCCAAGCACTCCACAGAGACTGCTTTAGCCACTTTCAGGGCCATTGGAATAAATTATTCTCATCTGCCCATTCTGTGTGGGGGGAATGTCTACCTGTTCAGAGTAGGCATCCCCCTAACTCATGGACAAGTTTGAAGCCTGTAGATTGCCTTCAACCTGAGTTTGGCCTGTCTGCCAAAATAATTTTACCAGAGTATGGCTGCTATACACACTACAACTTCTGAGAGCCACAGGTGATCATTAAGTGACAAGTAGACACTAAAGGTGGATGAGCTTCCCTGAATAGGACCCTCACACAGGAGGTGTTAGTCCTTCCTGAATACTAGTCTAGAGAAGTAGATAAATGGAGGGGCAGGCACATTTCTGAAAGAGTCCTGACTTATTTGGGGCATTCTCCTACTTTCCTTTGGTTTATTCCTTTTCCATTCGCATAAGTAAATTGTAAGAAAGGGTTTGTTTGTTTTTTTTACTAACTTTTAAAACAAAAACCATTCCATTAAAATTTGGAGGATTTAAACAGCCGTTTATTATGAAGATAAATGATCTAATATTGGTTACCAATCCTTGTCTCTCATGACTTTAGCAGCATGTTATGGTAGCCAGAAAACTGAAACTGAGGACAGAAGAGGACCTTGGTTTGTATTTAGCTTTGGATACTTATCTCTATGACCCCAAGAAAGTTGTTTAAACTCTTTATACCTCAGTTTTCTTTTCTTAATAAAAGAGTTGGGCTCAATGACCTCTGATGATCCTCCTCACTCTAAATGTGTGGTCCTGTGTCCTTACCACATGGTATTTTCCCAATGTTTCCTCTGGGTAACTCAGAGTTAGACTGTAATTGTGCTACATGTTACCAAAGCACATAATTAAATTTTCGCTTAGCCCATTTGGGACCTTGGTACAATCTAAGTGGCACTACTTTCTTATGTGAAGGATGAAAACATTCAATCCCCAAGGCATGAATTTGCTGTCCCATGTTTTTCACAACTCTATGAGTCACACCTTAAGTTACTGAGCCAAGCCCAACTTTCCCCATCCCTCCCCCCTTTTCTTTCTTAATTGTACATGCAGTACTTATAACTCCTTCCAAACACCCAGAGGCTAAGCAGGTAATTGTTGTAGGACAATTCTAACTGAGAGGGGGTTGTGTTCTTAAACATCACCTACATGATTCTCCACTACCCCCAGTTCACGATTTCTTCACCACCCACCCCAGACCTTGATTGCTCACTCTCTCCACTCTTTTCTCTTATATAGAGTGGCATAAGTAATTGCTTCTCTTATAAATAAGTACCTTTTGAAAGGATCTTCCTGGCATCAGAAAAAAACTCTGTGTGTGTGTGTGTGTGTGTGTGTGTGTGTTAGAGACAGAGAGAGAAACAGACAGACAGACAGACAGACAGAATGTATAAAATCTGAGTGTGAAAATAACTGTGATATTTGGTAACCTGTTTATTGGGATTCACGAGAAATATTTCTTCATTCTATCTTGTCCTAAAAGAGAAAATTTAAAAAAAAAACTCGTGTAATATTCTTTTCCTTTTGTTACCATAGCTTGACTCATTTCTGGGTTCTGTTTTTGTACTTCTGACAACCTGGCCCCTTGGGCAATTGGCACCCACAGGAGAATAGAAGAACTACCAGTCCTACAGAAAAGAAGTTCACAATAAACCCATTCGTTTCCATTGTGGGCAGTTCAAAGGATCATAGGATCATAGTTTTAGTGCCAGAAGGGATTTTAGAGGCTAACTCCAACCCTTTCACTGTACAGATGAGGAAACTGAGTCATAAAAATAGTTAAGTGACTTGTCCAGTGTCCCATAGCTAGTAACAGATTGAGGGAGTATTTAAACCCAAAATTTTCTGACTCCTATAGCAATGCTTTATCCACTTTCTCTCAATTTGGACAACACATGAAAGACCATTCAAAATAAGTCTGAGGAAAGCTGGTCTTCTTAAAAGCTCTGTGGTAGAGGGAAAGTTCACTGGCCCTGTGGCAGCCTAGATGCTAAATTCTAGACTCTCCCAAAATTTTCTTCTCTCTCAAACCATCTGGTGCTGACTATCTTTATTTTTCATCTGGCATTTGGTATATAATACCTTACACTGTTAGTTATCCTTGTTTGTGTTTATAACTCTTCTACCCAACTAGACTCCGTGAGAAACAATGTCTTACTACATGTACTATTAAGCCCTTTACCCCATGTTCTGAGTCAATAGCCGACACTCAATGGGATACTGATAGAGGGATTATACCCTAGAGGTAGAAGAACCCATTACAGGTCATCTAGATAAGTATCATATGATTGATTGGTTAGTGTGTTCCTTCTCACAGGAGTCTCATGAAAATCGTAAATCTATAATAAATCAAGTAAAAGTCCTAGGATTTCAGTGGCAAAGAACAAGCAAGTCTTCTACCCTGAGAAACCACAAATAGCCTAAACACATAGATCAGTTGTCCTATGTATTTGTATAACATTTAGTTCACTGGATCATAGAATATGGCATTGAAAGAGACCTTATACATCCTAATACAATCCCTTTATTTTGCAGATGAGAAAACTAAGGCTTAGAAAAGAGAAATCATTTGTTTCAAATTACGTAAAGAACAAAAAATAGTTCTCTTTAGGGTTCATTGGGGCAAAAAAGTTTACACACCAAAAAAGTGTAACAACAAATCATATATTGTTAATATTTTAGATAGAGATAGACAATGAACAAAAACCATTTAAACTAACTTTTTCTGGAACAGACAGGGTTTTATCAGCATAAAGAACTCTTAATATGAAAACTCCCTTCTCTAATGTAGATTAGCAATTCATGAATAATTTATATTCTCAAAGCATAACCAGGGTAAACAGAGAGAATAAACCCCAGTCACACCTACTATGTGTCCAATGTGAAACCTGAACCTAAGTCTTCCTGACTCCACTGACAAATATATTTCTACAGTCAATCCACCAAAAAATAAAATATTGGAACAATTTCTAAATATTGCTTCCAGGAATAAAATTCATTTCAAATACTTATTTGAAAGCTAGCAAGCATCATCTAATTCATCCCCTTAATTTTATGTAAGAGGAAGCAGATGCCCAGAGATATTGAGACTTGCTCAAATAATTAGCAAAGTCAGAAATTGAACCCAAGTTCCCGGGATTCAGATCCAGTAAAATTTTTATGACGCCAAAAAGCCCTTTACTGAGAAATAGTATCAGTCTCTTCAGAATGCTCCAGTCTCTTTAGAATCTTCTTTTAACCGGATTACTAGCTATCTCTAGGAGCAGAGAGAGGAGGAAGGGAGGGAGAGAATTTCGATCACAAAATGTCACAAAACAAATGTAAAAACTTTCTACATATAACTGAGAATTAGAAAATCACATAATTATAAATAATAGAATCTTCTTTTAGTTCAACCAGCTTCTCAAAAGTCTGGAAAATGCTCCTAGAAGACTCTAAGATGAAAGGAAAGGTGTTTCTTTCAGGAGCTAAACTGAAGTTCAGTCCACTCCAAGCCATAAGGATAAGATTCTTCTCCTTCTGAGTCAGAAACCAGAAAGGATATTTCTTGTTCCTTGAAAGGTAAAACTACTCTAACATATTCACATCGACAAAGGAGCAAACCAACCAAGTCAACTGGGGGGGCTTGAGGGTGGGGGGAAGTTTGTGGAAGAGGAAAAGAGACACATCTGTACCCAGCAGGGCTTGTAGAAGGGACCCCTGACAGCAGTTTTCATTTTACTGAGCACCATGAGTGTTTCTCATTAAGTTTAACTGCTGATTATCCTGCTATTATATATTCAGAAGGGAAAAGAACTAGATTTTAAGAGGAATCTCACAGGAAAGAGAAACATGAAAGCAGGTAACGTAGAGGTGAAAACTCTTTATATTTTCCTGAGGGTATTTATCTCAACTTGAACTCTGAATATTTTGCATGTCTCCATGACCAGAGCAGGAAGAAAGCTATAAGATCAAAGAATTTTCCATTAATGTCATACCAGGCTGTGGGCAGTGCCAATGTAATCAGCTGCTTGACCTTTGTGAAGAGATTTCCTGGGCATGGCTTGACCACCAGGCCAAACACTGCATCTGGATATGTTATTAAATGGACCAGATGGTATGAGTGGGTGTGTGGATCAGGGTGCTCTCCTTTCATTCTGGGCTGTTTCCAGAAAGCTGTCCAAGTGTCCAAGCTCTTAGGTGCCCCTCTGAGATCTGAGTATACCCCGTTCATCAATGACCAATGATAATATCCCGTCCCACAGTCTAAGCATGGATGCCACTCCCAGCCACACTAAACAGAGCCAGTGAAGATCATAAGGGTAAAGTAGACAGGAAAGTGGGAGGCAGATTCAGCTGGCAGCTGTCTAGCTTCCCTACTCCACCCATCCCAAACCAACCACTTCTAGTCATTCTTTGGGGACTTTGCTTAGGATAATAAACCATAGCAAGTGGTCAAGTCTTTTTCATCCTGGAAATGTTCCATTTCTTTTCCTATCACTACAGTGCATTAACAAGGGATGTGTCTGTCTCCTAGACATTACAAATAAAAATCGCCTTGGAAAATAAAGTGTACGAGGAGTTTAAGAGAATAGTATAAGCATCTATATTTGGTTTTCCTGAATGATTTATTGTTCTTGACAATGAGACTCAATCATTCTGATGCTATACCTTTTCCCTCACTCACAATTTGCTTATCCCCATATCTATATCTTAACTAAAGCTATTCTTTCCACCTACAATGCCTTCCTTGCAATTAGAATATCTCCATCCACCCAATTAATTCTTTTTTTTAACCCTATATTAGTATCAGTTCTAAGACAGAAGAGTGGCAAGGGCTAGGCAATTGAGGTTAAATGACTTGCTCGGGGTCACTCAAGAAATGGCTGATGCCAGATTTGAACCCAATTCCAGACCTGTGTCTCTATCCATTGTGCTACCTAGCTGCCCCTCCCCTTATTAATTCTTGTTTTTCCTCTCCTTGAGAAATTGTCGAAACCCATCTCCAAAAGGAAATTTAGTCTTTTCTTCCCTTTTAGGTGGTGATTGCCTAGCCTTCTATGCTTATGTATAAGTTTTGGCTATTCTATTTCACTCATTTATATAGTGTTTGGAATTTAAGGCCCTTTTCATGTGGTTGTTCTCTGACTGTCCTAACTGAATTTTAAGTTATTCAAAGGAAAGGGTTGTATTTTCTGTGTTTGTGTCTTTGTTCTAATCCTTGTTTTTCCACATACCAATGGCTTCTAAATAGCAATGAGCAATCATACCAGGAAGGCAAAAAGTCCTGAGTTCTAGTACATACTTTGTCATTAACTATCTGTATGATATTTTGTAAATAACTTGACTTTTCTGGACCACCCTTTGCTCAACTGTAAAATAAGCAGGCTGGGCTAGACAATTTCTAGGGTTACTATCAGTTCTGATAGACCACAGTTCTATGGGGGTTCCTCCATATAATAGTCATACCATTCTTTAGACCAGGGTTTGGCAACGTATGGCTCTCGAGCCATATCTGGCTCTTTTGAGGGCCAGATATGGCTCTTTCTGCAGGAGCCATAAAGTCAATTTTTTTTTCAGGCACTGTTACAGGAGCGCGCACTGTGAGCACTATACGGCTCTCATGAAATTACATTTTAAAAAATGTGGCGTTTATGGCTCTCACAGCCAAAAAAGGTTGCCAACCCCTGCTTTTGACCTATTTAGTCAGCCAGAGCTACCAGAGAAATGGAAGGTTAGAAAACAAGCAATTATTTTTTTCCTTTTTTTTTTAACACTTAAAAAACATTCTTAATAAACACCAAATAAATGAGCATTTATTTGCATGTTACCTGCATAGTGGGCACTTAATAAATCTTTATTGATTGATTGATTAATATATTGTAGAATAGATGGAAAGGACATAATTTCCATTATGTTGGAAGCTATTACTCTTCTGGCCTTGTTATAAGGCAGATACCTTCATTTACACAAGGGAGAAGGCATAAAAACTGGGCAACAGGAGAGTGATGATACTACACATCAACTTCTTCAGATAGCCTAGTGCACTAAAAAAAGAACTAAGTCAGTTCTGTCACTGCTGCTTCCTACTACCTAATGGCCTCAATGAACCACTTCAACGTTCCTAGGCTCTGTTTCCTTTTTCTATAAAATAAAGGGGTTGGGCTAGATGATTGAATAAGGCCCCCTCTTATTCTAAATATTATGACTGGAGTCAACAGGGATATCTAAAGAGAGCTGTGAAACAGCCAGAGTGGTGAGCTCTTAACATGTGAAATTTTATTTTAGAATTCTATGTGATTCTCTAGGGAAAATCTTGCAGCACACAATGAGTTCTCTAATAAATCTGGCTTAATGTTTTACTACTCTAGGGTAAAATCTGCATAAATATTTTTAAAACAAAAGACTTTGTTTCCCATAAAGCAGAGGTCCCCAGAGTCTATTGATAGGCTTTGAAGCTTTACCTGGAACATTTCCAAGCTAGTTGCAACCACAGCACTCTTGATTTTCTGGGATGCTACCCTACAGCAGTGGGTCTTTATAGGGCAATACCACAGTCCTTGTTATCCTATCCTTTCTATAGTGGTCTCCCTCACTTCAGGGATCACAAGGCTTTTAAAACAGAGGCAAAAGGCTTTGAAAACCCCACTGTACAGGGTTGACCTCTGGTTATCTTTCTCCCATCACTTTCCCTCTTCCTTCTGGAGCCTTTCTAATGAGGACAGTTAGCATTGCTACCACTAGCAATCAGCCATCATCAGACAGGGAACTCCAGTGCTATCCTTGCTCACAGAGAAGTAGGAGACTAGAAATCTCCCATATGTTGCCAGTGTTTTCAGCGATCTAAATCCCCTGACCATAGGAGGGATTGGGAGATGAAAGAGTATTCATATATAAGTGCTATCTGGATTTTCTTTCTCCATAAAAGTCAGGGAAGTTGGAAAAAAACATTCAGGATCCTTTAGAAATACTTTCTGTATCTGAGGTTAAGTGCATCCATTTGCATCTTTGAAATCAATTTTTATTTCAGATTTGTCATTAATCCAGGATGGTATCTGTAGTATCTTTTAAAGCTAACAAACTAATTGATTTGGCTCCTCTTGGAGAAAGTCATAAGAAGGTCTCTTTGGAGGACACTAAGCATCTTCCTTCTTTGCCATCATTCTGAGTTGTTGGGGGGAGGGGTGTATTTGTTTTATTTGGGGGGGTAGGTGGAGATATGATAAATAATAGTAATAGATAACATTTATATAATACATACTATGTGCCCAGGCACTGTGCTATTTTTGAATTATCATCTCATTTGATCTTTGCAGCAACTCTGAGAGGCAGGTGTTATTGTTAGCCCAATTTTACAGCTAAAGAAACTGAGCCAAAGAGGGTCACTCAGCTAGTAACTGTCTGAGGCAGCATTTGACCTCAAGTCTTCCTTACTCTAAGCTTGTCCTCTCTCTAATGTGCCACTTAGCCCTGGGAAATTACTTATTATTTTAATAATTTTGTGATCTAGATCTTGGTCAAATTATTTATTCAATTATCAGAGATTCTCGGCTTGGGAAGGAACTGCAGAGGTCAATTAAATAAGCACTCCCCTAAAGTTAGAGTCCTTTCATCAGTATTCCTAGCCATCCAGACTCTGAAGCTCTAAGGGACAAGCAATGCAAACACCTTCCAAACTGTTTCATCCATTCTGGAGAACAATTTGGATATAGGTCCAAAAGGTCATCAAATTGTGCATAACCTTTGACCTGGAAATACCCCTACTAGGTCTGTGCCTCAAAGAGAGCAAAGAAAAAGGAAAAGCATCTATTTGTATAAACATAGTTATAACAGCTGTCTTCATGGTGGCAAAAATTTGGAAATTTGAAGGAATGCCCATTATTTGAGGAATGGCTGAAAAAGTTGTGGCACATGATTGTGATAGAAAACTTATTATACAGTGGGAAGTAATGAGGGACGTGATCTCAGAATTATGTAGAGTGAAATGAGCAGAATCTAGAGGACATTATAGAATGACTTGTGTATGTCCACCTATAGAGAAAGAACTGATAAAAAGAAATAAGTAAGACATAGTTTTATATATATATGTGTGTGTGTGTGTGTGTGTGTGTGTGTGTGTGTGTGTGTGTATCTGGGGGGAGAGGAGGGACTTAACTTAATTTTATATTATATATTATTTTCTATTAATTTTTATCAAATGTTTTAAAAGTTTACAGACTCCAGATCAAGAAGCCCTGATTTCAGAGGAACTTGATTATTGTCTTAAAATTGTTGAAGGATTATCATGTGGAAGAGAGATTAAACAAATCTTCTTGATCTGGAGTCTGTAAACTTTTAAAAATTAATAGAAAATAATATATGATATAAAATTAAAATTATAAAATATAAATTTTAAATAACTATTTCAATGTGAGTATTTTATTTTTACATTTAAAGGCATTATTCTGAGAAAGGGTCCCTAGTAGCTAATGAGATCCAAGAAACAAAAAAGGCTAAGAATTCTTACCCTAAAGTACTTTTAAAATCCTTATCTTCTATCTTGGTATTAATACTGTGTATTGGTTCCAAGGCAGAAGAGCAGTAAGGGCTAGGAAATGGGGGTTGTGACTTGCTCAGTCATACAGCTATGAAGTATCTAAGAACAGATTTGAACCCAGGACTTCCCATTTCTAGGCCTGGCTCTCAATTCACTTAGTCATCTATTTGCTCGTGCCCAAAAGTAGTTAATGGAGACCCTGTTTCTTTAATTCATCCTTATATGGGATATATTATTGAAAATTTTGGGAATGTGCTCATTAAGAAAATTATTGAAAATTCTAGGGAATGCATGTATGATGATCAAATGTGAATAATTTAACTATACTAAATATAAAACTGAATATATATATATATATGCTTGAGAAATGAAATCTTTACATCAAAGAAATTTGCTATAAAAGTTTTTGATATTATTTCATTGTCTAAGGTACCTTTTAGCAAAAATGTAGTTTCCCTGATTGTATATTTTAATTAAGTCTATTTTTGTATTTGATTTGCCTGAACATAGTAGATTCTGCTCCAATCTTTAATTTTAACCTCATGTGTCTTTCTATTTCAAGTGCATCTCTTGTAAACAACATATTTTTAGATTCTGGTTTCTAAATCATTCTGCTATCTGTTTCTCTGTTATGGGTGAGCTCATCCCATTCACATTCACAGTTATGATTAATAATTATATATTTTTTCTGGCCATCTCATTATCTTCTGTTTCTTCCCATCCTCCTTCTTTTTATACTGTTTCTCCTTAAAAGTCAATTTTGCTTCTAACCACTGCCTTCCTCTGAAAAGGGAATTACCCTCCCTTTGTTTTCTTTAATGTAATCAACCAGTGACCTTTGATGTAATCAGTCAGGAACTTGAAGATCCTTTACCATTAATGAGCAAGTGCAGACACACACTCAGAGATAGGAAATTGATCTCATAGGTACTGCCCCTCTGGGTGGTGCCAGGCAAATTAAGGAACTATGATTGGTTCCTGAGATGTGATATGGGAGAGCTAGTAGGTGGAGAAAACAGCTTATAAAGGCATTTTCAGAGGGCTGAAAAGACATTCTTGCACTGGTGACACTCCTGCTGGAGACACTATTGTGCTGATGACTCTTGCATGAGAGAGTCTCACAGAATTCTGACTGGAGATTGGACCTGAAGGAGCCTTTGTCGATGATGAGCCTCATTCTATTAGAAAGGCAATTAGGGTATTTAGCTAAACTGCTCTATACCTCTTTCCTACATTTCCTTCTCTTTACTATCACTACTTTGATGTAATAAAGCTACTAAAGCTACTAGCAGCCTCATAATTTAATCTTAATTATTACAATTTGGTAACCTTTTAATTATTACCTTCCTTAATCCACCTCCCTTTATTATCCCCACCTCTCTCTTGCCCTCTTTCCCTCCTATTTCACCATTTATTAAGTTATATTTCTATGCACAACTGAACATATATATATATACATATATATNGCACTGGTGACACTCCTGCTGGAGACACTATTGTGCTGATGACTCTTGCATGAGAGAGTCTCACAGAATTCTGACTGGAGATTGGACCTGAAGGAGCCTTTGTCGATGATGAGCCTCATTCTATTAGAAAGGCAATTAGGGTATTTAGCTAAACTGCTCTATACCTCTTTCCTACATTTCCTTCTCTTTACTATCACTACTTTGATGTAATAAAGCTACTAAAGCTACTAGCAGCCTCATAATTTAATCTTAATTATTACAATTTGGTAACCTTTTAATTATTACCTTCCTTAATCCACCTCCCTTTATTATCCCCACCTCTCTCTTGCCCTCTTTCCCTCCTATTTCACCATTTATTAAGTTATATTTCTATGCACAACTGAACATATATATATACATACATATATATATATATATATATATAGTTTTCCTTCTTTGAACAAATTCTAATGAAAGTGAGGTTCAGACATTGCCTGCTATCCACCTCCATTTTCGTCTCTATTAAAAAAGATCTTTTTTGACCACTTCTTTTATTTGAAAAGATTTTCCTCATTTTACCTCTCTTTTCCTCCTTCTAGTGCATACCTCCCACCCTTTATTATTTTTGGAGATCTTTCTATGTAAACTCCTTTTAACTGCTTTCATAATGACAAAGCTCTTAGGAGTTATATGTATCATCTTCCTACACAAGAATGTAATAATTTAACTTTATTAAGTCCATTATGATTACTTTTCATGCTCATCTTTTTATTCTTCTCTTGATTCTTCTGTTTGAATGTCAGTTTTCCTATTTAGTTCTGTCTTTCATCAGAATGCTAAACATTCTCTGTTTTATCAAATATCCTTTTTTTTCTGTAAAGGAATGCACTCAGTTTCGCTGGGTAGATTATTCTTGATTGTAATCCAAGCTCCTTTGTTTTCCAGAATATCATACTCCAAGATCTCCATTGAAACATTGAATCTTGTGTGACCCTAACTTTGACTCCATGATATTTGAATTGTTTCTTTCTGACTGCTTGCAATATTTTCTCTTTGACCAGGGAGCTCTGGAATTTGGCTATACTATTCCTGGGAGTTTTCATTTAGGTTTTCTTTTCTTTTTTTTTTAAATCTAATTAATTAATTTAGATTCTTTTTCCATGGTTACATGATTCATGTTCTTTGCTTCCCCTCCCAGAGCAAATGAGCAATTCCACCAGTTTTACATGTATCACTGTTCAAATAGGTTTTATTTTCAAGAGGTAATGAAATCCACATTTCCATTTGGATCTAAGATATCAGGGCAGTTTTCTTTGATAATTTCTTGCAATATGATGTCTAGGCTCTTTCTTTGATCATGGTTTTCAGGTAGACAAAAAATACTTCAATTATCTCCCCCTCAATCTCTTTTCCAGGTCAGTTATTTTTCAAATAACATAGTTTGCATTTTCTTATATTTTTTTCATTCTTTTGACTTTATTGTTTCTTAATGTTTCATGAAGGCATTAGATTTTATTTGCCCAATTCTAATTTTTGAGGAATTATTTTCTTCAGTGAGATTTTATTCCTCTTTTTCCTTTTAGCCTATTCAGCTCTTTAAGGAATTCTTTCTTTTTTCCAGTGAATTTTTGTGCCTCTTTTTTACCTTTGGGCCAATTCTTTTTTTAAGGTATTATTTTCTTCAGATTGTTGTCCCTCTTTTATCAAGCTGTTTATTCAATTTTCATAATTTTCTTGCATCACTCTATTTCTTTTCCCAATTTTCCCTCACCCACTCTTTTCTCATTTTTTTAACTCTTCCAGGGATTCTTGCTGGCCTTGAGTACAATTAGTATAGTTTTTTTAGGCTTTGCTTGTAGTAGTTTTCACATTATTGTCTTCTGAGTTTATATCTTGCTCTTCCCTGATACTATAATAGTTTTATGATCAAATTAATGTTTTGTTGTTTTCTCCTTTTCCCAGACTATTTCTTGACTTTGAACTTTATGTTGAAGTTGGGTTTTGCTCACTTGGGGGTGGAGAGGTACTTCTCCAAGCTTCAGACTTTTTTTGTGCTAAGATTTTCAGAACTAGATCTCAGATTTCACAAGTTTTAGGTGCTTCCAAGGTGATATGTTCTCAAGAGAGGTAGAGTCACTAGTCTCCTGTTCTGTGCTCTCGTCTTTAGCAAGGAAAGTCCTCTGAAACTATAGGTAGTAGCAATATATTTGCCTTGAAACTATGCCCAGGGCCTCTATTTCTTTGTGACTGATCCCCAGCACTCCCTTCTGACTGGAATTGTGAGCCAGAACAGCATATGGGTCATAGAGTTGCAAATCAGTGCCAGCTGTACCCAGTGCCAGCAAAAGAAACACTGTGATCTCTTTCTGACCTACCCCTTTTCTATCTCTAACCTGAGAGCTCCCAAAGCTTCTGTTATTGCTGTCCCAATTTTTATGGGCTCCAGATTTCTCCTGCTACCTTTTGAGTTTTCTTAGGCTGGAAAAATATCTGGCTCTGGCACTCCAATATTTAATTTGAGGCATTTGGGGATGGGAATATTGGGAGAATTCAACTGAGGGGCTAACCTTAATCTGCCATTTTGGCTCCCAATCCACAAATCTAATAAAACTTCTTAAAAAGTGCATAAAAGTAATCTAGCATATCTTGTTCTTAAAAAAGTTCATGGTAAGATATATTGATTTTTTTCTTCCCTTTTTAATTTCTCAAAAACTTTAAGTTCGTTCCTCTAATACTTTAATTTCATCAGTATGGATCTCTACATTGATGAAGATAACCAACCTTCCCTTCCCAATACACATCTTAGTATACAGCTTTTTGAGTGCCTGAAGCCAAAAAATTCATCATCTGGTGGACAGCTGTCTAATGATTAACATCTTAATATTACCTAGATTGGTCTTTGAACAACAGGCACACTTTTGATTGCCAGGCTTAAACTCTAAGCCTTTCTCACTGGGTAGGACAAGCCAGTGTTTGAAGAATCAAAGTAGTATTTCTTTTTTTTTTTAAACCCATACCTTCTGTCTTGGAGTCAATACAGAGTATTGGTTCCAAGGCAGAAGAGTGGTAAGGGCTAGGCAATGGGGGTCAAGTGACTTGCCCAGGGTCACACAGCTAGGCAGTGTCTGAGGCCAGATTTGAACCTAGGACCTCCCATCTCTAGGCCTGGCTCTCAATCCACTGAGCTGTCCAGCTGCCCCCTCAAAGTAGTATTTCAAAATTATCCCTTTGATAATCCATTCTAGTACTTTTCCTTTATGTAAAGCTCATTGTTGTTGGTTAGTTGTTTCCCCTTTCAGGTAGTTTCTTGATGGAGATCTAAGAATTGTTTGCTATTTCCTTCTTCAGCTCATTTTACAAATGAGAAAACTAAAGCAAACAGGGTGAAGTGACTTACCAGGGGTCATACAGCTAGTGTCTAGGCTAGATTTGAACTCAGGGCTATACTCTATCCACAGTATCACTTAGCTCACTAGGTATAATTTAAAGACTCTAGCTTCTCTCCTCTCTGTGAAAATCAGCAAAATACTTGAGCATTTGGTTCCATGCATATCTCTCCCATTTTCCTTAATTCTTCACTACTCCATCTCTCATTTATATCTTGCCCATATTTGATAATATATATATATATGCCTTCTCTCTCTCTCTCTACATATATACAAATTATTACAAATTTATCCTGTATGCATCTTGCTTTGCTTCTTGAGTTAAGAGCCAGGATGATTTTTACCTTTCTTTGATCTCCAACACTTATTACAGTGTCTGTACTTAATAAATGCTTATTGACTTTGCTTAATGAAGCTTAATGAAGATGGAAGATATTTTAGAGATCACTTAATCCAAATCTATCATTTTACGGAGGAAAAAACTAAGATCTAGAGACATTAAATTTTATACCAAAAATTGGCAGAGCTGAAATATCTACCATTCTTTCAACCATGGTATGCCTCCCACCTCCCTGAATATCAGATGCTGGACTAAATAACCTCTAAGGCCCATTTCAGAACTAATATTCTGTGGTTGATTGGATTCTAGAGTGTACATCAGATGAATTCCATTGGCAGGTGAAAGTCTACAGAAGATCAGTAATATACCATTGAAGACTCTCTAGTTCACTAAAGCTATATGCTGTTGAAACATCAATTCTCCTCTTCCTCCATTTTTAACTAAATGTTCTTTGTGGGGGTATTCTTAGCTGGTACGACCATTTCTTTTGCTTGAATGGTAAGAACACATTTTAGGAAAATAAACTAGATTAAAAATACATAAACTTTAGGTTTGAATGCTTGCCACCAACAAAAGTAAAGCTATTCCTCTAAGTGATACCAGTTGGCCCAAACCATAGGTAGAAGAAAGAGAAACAACTCTTCTCTAAAAAAAATAGAAAAAAAGAATTGAATAATTAAGAAAGAGGCAACTAAGAGAAGGAGATAAAAATGGCAGTAGGTTACCCCTCCACTAGATATTACTGGATTCTCAAGATTCTGCACAAGTTCATGCTTTGGAGGCCAACATTTCCTGGCAATGGATAAGCCCCCACAAAATGAGAACAGCTAGCAAAAAGACAATTGCTCTGACTATACCCTCTCTCTCTCCCATCTTTCTCTCAGCCTCCAGATGCTTGTATGAGGCTAAATACAGAGGCAGGGATTAGTGAAGGGAAGGAAACAGGCTCTCCAGTATGTCAAACAAACAGGACCACTTGTCATCACTAATTTTTGATGCATTTGCTTTGCTTTCGGAAACAAAGCCTCTTTTTGTGTTTTCTTCTTCTTTTTCTTCTTTTCTGTTTGCAGGTAACACCCACACATATCCTTCGCTGCTGGCAGAGATGCTCAGTGAGATAACTGCTGGAGTTCATACTCCCCATTTTCATCTTTTTGTGTCATCATCACCATGAAAAACCACAACGATAGGAAAACAAAGCTGTTTGCAGTCTCTCTGTTTCAACTGACATTTCCACACAACTCTCACAATTCAAGCAATGGAGGAGGAGAGTGTTTGAACTTGGGCACTAGCTCTGCCTCCTGGCAGATTCATCCCCACTCCCAACCCTCTGTCAAAGCTTTTCAGAAAGATTTTGTCCTCAGTGCAAATGCCTTCATCTTGCAAGGTGACAACATTTAAACAGGATGAAGAGCTAAGTTTTTTAAAGGAGTCCTCTGGCCCCAGTGAGGTGAGAACAAAAAGCTAGATCAGTTGGAAGGAGCCAACGTATTCATGGGGTCATCCAAATCGACATCTTGAGAGCATCCAAAATTTTTGGACACTGGTAATGTGATTGAGTAAACATTCCCAAGGTCAGCATTATACCCTGGACAGTAGCCTGGTTTTCCATGTGCCAAGAACCAGTGGACCTTCAAAATAAAGCAACTCATTTGTCTCAAGGGGCAAGGTTCATATTAAGGAGAAGGTTGTGAAATCTTTAAAGACAGGGACTTTCCTTATCACCTCCCTAAAGAAGGATGGCTGCTCTGAATCTAATTGTCAGTGGTCACCTCTGAAGCAAAGGCTGGGCACTCAAGGCAAGGCTAACCAGCAGAAGAACTTAATTTTTATTTGGAGGAGGAAAAATCCTTTGAAGGAAGTTCTGGGGAAACTAGTTTGATCCTAAATTCATGATGTTAACATGAGGCAGGCTGAGCCACAAGAACTATCAGTACAATGCCTATGTGAAAACTCAAGACTTAGAGCCAAGAAGACTTGGGTCTGAAGCCAGTCCCAGATATTTATTAGTTAGGTGAACATGGGCACCTCACTTAAATCTCTCTTGTGTCACAAATTTCCTTACCTGCAAAATGAGTGCAATGGAGTTGGAATTTAAAGTCAGGAAGACCTAGGTTCAACATCCTCTCTAACCTTTGCCATGTGCCCTAGAACAACTCACTTAAAAAAAAAAAAAGATATCTTCTTGCCTCAGTTTCCTTACCTATAAAAGAAAGGGTATGAATTTCTAAGATCCTTTTTAGCTCTAAATCTAGGATGCTATGAAAGTCAAAAATGAAGGGGAAGCAAAAACTGGTTAAATAAAATGCTTAATGTTAATAACATTATCCAAGTTAAAAGACATAATTTTGTTTACTACTAACAGACTTTAATTGTTTTGGAGGAATTACTTTGTGGGGTTGGGGCAGGGTGAGGCAGGGATATAGTCTGGGTGTTTGTGCCTGTTGGTTCAAAACAAAATGTCTTCATAAGTCACAAAATAAAACAACACACAAATTGAAATCGTTAGCAACTTTTAATGTGGTAAGACTGGTCTCTGCAGTGAGTGTAGCTGCTGTTCCGGATTCCGTGACCCACCCTTCATTTCTGTTTCTCTTCCAGACTCCTAAGCTGGGAAAGAAATCAAAATTTAGAATAAAACAGTTTATTTCGCCTCTTGTATTTTCAAACTTCACTCAAGAAAGGTGAAGGCCTTGCTGAGTGACAGTGAATGTATTCCCACAGCAAGATGAATGGGAGCTGGGGGGAGGTACTTTAAAATATGACAATTTGAGAGGCTTGCACTTGATTTCGTTTTTACTTTAAGCTTAAAGGTAGCACAGACTCTTTCAAGACCTTGTTGTCTTTTTTTAAAAATTGATTTAACAGAGATATTCTTAGATAATGTAAGGCCATGTGAAAGGCTGCTCAAATTATGCATGAGGATTCCCTGTGTATGGCTGACCACGTGTGTGACTCAGTGATGTGGGGTTTTTTTGCTTTGAGAGGATGTGATGTACTGCTTCCCACCATGTGTGACAACACCAAAGCTTTGGTTTTTGGAGATTATGTAACAACCCTTTAATTAGCCACTAAGAAGTAAGAAGAGTCAATAACCCAGTAAACCTTCAGAAAGGCAGTAAATCCATACCTGCATACTCTCTTCAATTCTGCCAGGATTTCTCTTTCTTTGGGCTTCTTATGACAAGTAGGAGGGATTAACAGCTTGCCTGGAGCCTGGCTGCCCTGCTGCCATAAGCATGTAGAAGCTCAAACCACTGTTCTGCCAAATACCAGTCCTTGGTTGGGGGTTCTTCCCCTGTGTTACCTGATCTTAAGTAAACAAGCAGGGATACCTAGATGGAAGTGTCCAGACTTAGACTAGGTCACCTGGTGAGTAAGAAAGGTTTTATAGTTCTAGGTTCTTTGCTCAAACTTGACTGGCAGCCAAGGGGGAGGAATACTCAGGAACTACTTCTTTGCTCTTGGAACAGATAACCACTCATTGGAGTACAAACCCAGTTTCTAGGTCAGCTTGCCAGATGTAAGAAAGACAGTGCAGAACTAGGCATAGTCCCTAAAAATGCTTTATGTTCAGATGAGACTAGTTGGTGAGTTAGAGAAATGAGACTGGGGTAGGGGAGGGAGAAGGAGGTGGTGGAAGACAGAGAGAGAAAGGGGGGGAAGAGAGGGTGAAGAAGAGAGAGAGAGAGAGAGAGAGAGAGAGAGAGAGAGAGAGAAAGCGAGAGAGAGAAAGGAAAGGAGAGAGGGAAGAAGAGAGAAGAGAGGGAGGGAGGGAAGGAGGGAGAGAAAAAAAGGGGTAGAGGGAGAGGAGATGGAGGAAGAGAAAAAGAAAGAGAAGGGAGGAAAAGAGAGAAAGAGAACGGAGATTGAAAGAGAAAGAAACAATGGGGATATAATTAGGGATATTGACTCAAAATGAGCACCCTAGTGCAAATATCAATAATATGGAAATAGATCTTGATCAATGACACATGTAAAACCCAGTGGAATTGTGCATTGGCTATGGGAGGGAGTGAGAGAAGGGGAGGGATAGAACATGGATCCTATAACCATGGGAAAATGTTCTAGATTAATTAATCAAATAAAGATCTTAAAATTTAAAAAAAGAGAGAAAGAAACAAAAAGAGAGAAATCTTAGACTGCCTCTATTCACACATAAAAACATACACATAAACAATACATATATATGGGAATCATCTGCATGAAGACTATAAAGTTGATCCCTGAGTAAGTGAGGTAATATAGAGGGGGAAAAAGAAGAGCCTTGGAGAATACCCAGAATTATTGGGCAAAATATGGATGAAGAACTAGGAAAGATCGAGTAAGAATTGCCAGATACTATAGGAAGAGAACCAAGAAAGAATAGTATCAAGATAACCTAGAAAGGAAAGCATATCCAGGAGGAGTTGATCAGTAGGGTCAAAGGCCCCAGAGAGGTCAAGAAGGAAGAGAACTGAGAAGAAGCCCGTTAATTTTAGCAAATAAGAAAACACCTTTAACTTTGGGAAGTGAACAGTCAATTGAATGATAAGATTGGACCAGAAACTTCATCTCCTAATGTTAACTCTTCATTATTCAAAGCTCAATTATCTGGTTTGGGGATTACAATAATATTTCTCTTCTTTCCTCCACTTATGGTTATGTAGCTTTAAAGCTAAAAGGAATTTAAGAAATCAACTAAGCCAACCCCTTTATTTTTATGATTTTAAGTGACATTATAAGAGATTATATAATAATTAAGAGCTACTTTTCCTCTTTAGAAGCAGTCTTGGACTCAAACATGCAGCTTATAATCAACCCACACAGAACATTTATATGAATAACTACACCTACTGCTACTGTACACCTCTATTTCAATCACTACCACCAACACCACAGGGATTCTCCCTACCATAGGAGCCTATTCAGAAGAAAATAGCCTATACCAAAAAGGGTCTTGGATTTATTTTGATGGCCTGAGATCCAATCCTGTGTGCTAGATGTGTTGTTGTTGTTTTTTTCTTTTTTTTGGGGGGGGGGAGGGGGTATGTGTTTGTTTGCATTTCTTGCAACATTCCAGTAAATCCAATTACTACCTGTGTGACTTTGGATAAGTCACAACTTCCCTGGGTCAGTTTCCTCCTCTATAAAATTAGGGGATGGCCTAGATGATCTCTTAGGTCTTTTAGTTCCAAAGCTATGCCTCTAAGTAAAGGATAAAACAAAGCTGTGAAAAGTAGAGTGCTTTGATGGAACTGAAGAGTTACTTCTAAACAAGACTAGCCAGCTGACATCTGGTCTCCCTGAACAAAACATGTCTTCCTCCATATTGCCAGAAACTTTTTTGTTTCATCACTCCTGAATTCCTACCAAATAGAAACTCTTTTAGATGAGCAAACATCCTTTAAAAAATAAATCTAAGTAATAGTTAAGGGTTACATGGGGCATCCTCTGGTCCATTCTTCAACCCCTACCCCACTCCCAGCATTGTCCAGTACGCTGAGAAGGTGGGGAAAGTTCCCCCTTTCATTGGCTAGAGCCTCCACTGACAGTGTTCCCCCAAAATTTTAAGGATCTAACAATCAAATTAACTTTTACAAATGAATCTTTACTTCAAAGGTATAGAAAGAACATACAAACATTTCCCAATACCTACAGGATATAATTCTCCCTACACTATTTCAGTTTCTGAGAAGGGAAGGCGGATTATATTCACATCTTAGCTCAGTGTACTAATCCATAATATTCGTTACACTTTAAGTCTAAAGTGTCCCTTCTGGAAACAACAAACTGGGAAAAAAATTTATAACAAATTTCTCTGGTAAAGGTCTAATTTCTCAAATCTATAGAGAACTAAGTCAAATTTATTAGAATACAAGCCATTCTAAAGGTGTCTTCTCATACATCTTATCTGGAATCATTTTTACTTAAATTTACTTAAGTTTTCCATGGTCTACTTTTCATTGTTGTTGTTTTGTTGTTGTTGGTTCTTTCTTCATACATTGTTGTAGATATTATGTACATGGAGGTATTTGGTGTCTGTGGGGAGTAGGATTTAGTTCTGATATATTAATATATTTATATATATTTTAAGAAAAAAGAATACAAGCCATTCTCCAATTGACAAATGGTCAAAGTATATGAACAAGCAATTTTCAGATGAAGATATCAAAGTTATCAATAATCATATGAAAAAATGCTTTAAATAACTCTTAATTAGAGAAATGCAAATCAAAACAACACCAAGGTACCACCTTAAACCTATTAAACTGGCCAATATGAGAGTAAAAGAAAGCAATAAATGTTGGAGGGGATATGGCAAAATTGCAACACTAATGCATTGTTGGTAGAATTGTGAACTGATCCAATCATTCTGGAGGGCAATTTAGAACTATGCCCAAAAGGCCATAATACCACTACTTGATCTGTAATCCAAAGAGATCACAAAAAAAGGGAAAAGAACCAGTTGTACAAAAATATTTATAAAAGTTCTTTTTGTTGTGGTAAAGAATTGGAAATTGAGGAGATGTCCATCAATTGGGAAATGGCTGACCAAGTTGTGGTATATGTTGATGATGGAATACTATTGTGCTATAAGAAATGATAAGCAAGATAATTTTTTAAAAAATCTGGAGGGGGCAGCTGGGTAGCTCAGTGGATTGAGAGTCAGGCCTAGAGACGGGAGGTCCTAGGTTCAAATCCGGCCTCAGACACTTCCCAGCTGTGTGACCCTGGGCAAGTCACTTGACCCCCATTGCCCACCCTTACCACTCTTCCACCTATAAGTCAATACACCGAAGTACAAGGGTTTAAAAAAAAAAAAACTTGGCTATTCTCAGCAATGGGATGATCTGGGACAATTCTGAAGGACTTATGACAGGGAATGCTCTCTACTTCCAGAGAAAGGACTATTGGAGTAGGATAGATGTGGATTAAAGCATACTATCTTTCACATCAATATATTTACAGTTTTATTTTAGGGTCTTGGTTTTATATTGAGTATGTTCTTACTACGATGACCAATATGGAAGTGTGTTTTGCATGGCAATACATGTATGGCCCAGATCAAATAGCTTACCATCTCTGAGTAGGGGGAGGGAAGAAAGGAGAGAAGACAGACAGTTTAGTTTTCATAATTTGGGGAAGTATGTTTAAAATTATTATTACATGTAATTGGGAAAATAAAATATCTCTCAACCAAAAAAATGTTACTTTCTATGTCTACTCTATTACTTTTTTTTATTTTAAACCCTTAACTTCTTGTGTATTGACTTATAGGTGGAAAAGTGGTAAGGGTAGGCAATGGGGGTCAAGTGACTTGCCCAGGGTCACACAGCTGGGAAGTGTCTGAGGCCGGATTTGAACCTAGGACCTCCCGTCTCTAGGCTTGGCTCTCGATCCACTGAGCTACCCAGCTGCCCCCTACTCTATTCCTTTTTAATAAACTTACATCAGAAAACATTTTTTTTAAGTTTCCTTTCTCTCCTACCCTTTTGCCAAAATCCTAGAACCCTGGTTTTTCAAGCAAGGCTTTTCTGATGCTGGGTTGGCTAAAACACCCAATTATGGCTTCCATAGTCCTCATAACTTAAGTTCCCAGGTCCTCTATTCCATGTGCCTAGAACTGAAAAAGATAAAACCCCAACCCTCGAGTTCTTCCCCACTTACTCTTTGGGATCTCCAGCTGTTAGTGCATGAGTTTTCACCTCTGGATGTAATTAGTGGTAAAAAAAAAAAAAAAAGCCACCATGCTTTTGTTGGCTAGATTGACCAGTGCAGAATGTCCATGTTTGCATCAGTCCTCCTTTCTCCCAGAAGCAGGTCCCTGGTGACTCCTACCTCAGTGCCTCAATAATAGGTGATTTGGGCATGCTCTAAACCAGTGATGGGAAAGCTTTTTAAAGAGGGGGTCAAAGGAAAGGAAATGCTCATGTGTCAGTCTGTTTCTAAGGCAACTCTTTCAAAGTTTCATTGTATTGTGTCCTACTCATTGTATTTGTCAGATTAGGAATAATGTCACACAGCTGGATAGAACATTTCAGGGGGTCACATCTGGCCCATGGGTGTAGTTTGCCCATCACTGCTCTAAACCCATCTCTCAGATTAGTGTGAATTAATTCAATCATCTTACCTTTCTCCTAACACTTAAGGAAAGTTGGTGAGAGTTTTTTATTGAGGTAAAAGGGAAAGGAAGAAAATGTAATTTAGGGACATGTAAAATTTTAAGGGTTAGGAGAGGGATAATTTTGGTATTTCAATGGGAGACTTTAAGTAGTACATATGATGCCACTAAGGACCTATAAAGAGAACACTTGGGGTTTGGAGAGGAGTCCCAAAAGGGAGGAAGTCGTATGTAAATAGAAAATTTTGCCTAAAGAGCTATACTCAAGAAAGAAGAGAAAAGGGGAAGGGAACAAGCATTTATTAAGTACCTATTATGTTAGCATTATGCTAAGCATTTTACAGATATCTCATTTTGTCATTTGATTCTCACAACAACCCTATGGGATAGATGAAATATATCCTCATATTGAAGTGGGTAACTGAGGCAAGTGAATTGTCCAAGGAAAAATTATTTTCTCTTCCTCCTGATGCTATTAGACTTTCTTACTCCCAGGAACTAGATGTTAGGTTAATATTTTTGGTACCATAGTCTACCTATGTTATGTATTAAGTAGGCTTCTGTGGACTGGCCCAGAAACCTGACCCCTATTCATAATATAGTTTATTTTTTCCTTTTTAAATTTTTAAAATTTATTTATTTAGTATATTTTTCCATGGTTACATAGTTCATGTTCTTTCCCTCCCTTTTTCCCTTGCCTCATAATATAGTTACTAAAGGAATTTTAATTCGGTTCAATGAGGATTTATTAGGAAGCAAGATGTCATAGTGGACCCGGAGTAGGGAAGGCCCAAGTTTGAATCCTGCCTTCAATTAAGTGTGTCAAACTGGTCCAGGGAAAATCATTTATGTCTCTTGACCTCATTTTCCTTATTTCTAAAAGGGCTTTTAATAATATAGCACCTACCTCACCTTGTTGGTGTTGTTGGTGTTAGTGTTGTTTGCATCAAATGAGATAACATATAAAGCACTTTGCAAACCCTAAAAAAACTATGTAAATGCTCTCTCTCTCTCTCTCTCTCTCTCTCTCTCTCTCTCTCTCTCTCTCNACTATGTAAACTCTCTCTCTCTCTCTCTCTCTCTCTCTCTCTCTCTCTCTCTCTCTCTGTCTGTCTGTCTCTCTCTCTCTGTCTGTCTGTCTCTCTCTCTCTCCATCTCTCTCTCTCTCTCTTTCCATCTCTCTCTCTCCATCTCTCTCCATCTCTCTCTTTCCATCTCTCTCTCTCTCCATCTCTCTCTTTCCATCTCTCTCAAACTCTCAATCTCTTTCTCTCAAACTCTTTCTCTTTCTCAAACTCTCTCTCAATCTCTCTGTCTCTCAAACTCTCTGTCTCTCTCTTTCAAACTCTCAATCTTTCTTTCTCTCTCCATCTCTCTCTTTCTCTCATTCACTCTTTTTTTTTTGTTTTTTGAATCATTAGTGTTTTTTTTTTATTTTTTTTATTTTTATTTTTATTTTTTTTATTTTTATTTTTTATTTTTTAGCATTTATTAATAATCATTTTTAACATGATTACATGTTTCATGCTCCTATTTTCCCCTTCACCCCCCGCACTCCCCCCACCCATGGCCGACGCACTTTTCCACTGGTTATGTCATGTGTCCTTGATCAAGACCAATTTCCCAATTGTTGGTGGTTGCATTGGTGTGGTAGTTTCAAGTCCACACCCTCAATCATGTCCGCCCCGACCCATTCGTTCAAGCAGTTGCTTTTCTTATATGTTTCCTCTCCTGCAGTCCTTCCTCTGAATGTGGGTAGCATTCTTTACCATAAATCCCTCAGAATTGTCCTGGGTCATTGCATTGCTGCTGGTACAGAAGCCCATTACATTCAATTTTACCACAGTATATCAGTCTCTGTGTACAATGTTCTTTTGGCTCTGCTCCTTTCGCTCTGCATCAGATCCCGGAGGTCTCTCCAGTTCGCCTGGAACTCCTCCAGTTTATTATTCCTTTTAGCACAATAGTATTCCATCACCCGCATATACCACAGTTTGTTCAGCCATTCCCCAATTGAAGGACATACCCTCCTTTTCCAGTTTTTTGCCACCACAAAAAGCGCAGCTATAAATATTTTTGTACATGTCTGTTTATCTATGATCTCTTTGGGGTACAAACCCAACAATGGTATGGCTGGGTCAAAGGGCAGGCATTCTTTTATAGCCCTTTGAGCATGATTCCAAATTGCCAGCCAGAATGGCTGGATCAGTTCACAACTCCACCAGCAATGCATTAATGTCCCAATTTTGCCACATCCCCTCCAGCATTCATTACTCTCCCCTTCTTTCATTTTAGCCAATCTGCTAG
>NC_058132.1:597725421-597813859 GCF_016433145.1 Gracilinanus agilis | reverse complement strand
CCCCCCATGTCATCTTAGACCATTTAGTATCCTGTCCTCTCCCTGTGAGTTATTCTTCTGGTTGCTATAATAGTGAATATTATAATAGTGTATAGAGTTCACTACAGAGAATTGTACATAGCATTTCTCCACCTAGTAATACAGATACTTAGATCTTATTTATGCCCTTACAGAGTCAAGCTTAAAAGACTATGAGTTTTCTTTCTTTTCCCTCTGTTTCTTATTTACCTTTTCATCATCTTTCTCTTGATATCTGTGGTTGAGTGTCAAACTTTCCAATTAGTCCGGGTCTCTTTTGTGCAAAAACTTGGAATTCTTCAATTTTGTTGAATGCCCATACTTTCCCCTGAAAGTATATGGTTAGTTTCGCTGGGTAGTTGATCCGTGGTTGCAGGCCCAGCTCTCTTGCCTTTCTGAATATTGTATTCCAAGCCTTGCGTTCTTTTAGTGTTGAGGCTGCCAGATCCTGTGTGATCCTTATTGGTGCTCCTTGATATTTGAATTGTCTCTTTCTGGCTTCTTGTAAGATTTTTTCTTTGACACGAAAGCTCTTCAATTTCGCTATTATATTTCTGGGTGTTGACTTTTCTGGGTCCAGTTTAGAGGGTGTTCTATGGATCCTTTCAATGTCTATATTGCCCTCTTATTGTAGAACTTCAGGGCAATTTTGCTGAATAATTTCTTTGAGTATGGAGTCCATGTTTTTATTAATTTCTGCCTTTTCTGGAATACCAATGATTCTCAAGTTATCTCTTCTAGACCGGTTTTCTTGGTCTGTCACTCTCTCCTTGAGATATTTCATGTTTCCTTCTATTTTATCAGTCTTTTGATTTTGTTTTATTTGTTCTTGTTGTCTTGAGAGATCATTGGTTTCTAAATGTTCGATTCTAGCCTTTAAGGACTGGTTTTCCTTTTCAATCTGGTCATTTTTGGTCTTCAGTTGTCTTGTCTCACTTTCCAATTGTGAAATTCTGCCTTTTAAACTGTTATTTTCTTGCCAGATTTCTTCCATCTTCCTCAGCATTTCATTTTTAAACTCTTCCATAACTTGTGACCAGCTTTCATTTTTTTGGGGAGGTTTGGATTTTTGTTTTCCCTCCTCTGTTGTCTGGATTTTCTCTGTGTAGAAGTTGTCCAGTGTTCCAGAATTTCTCTTGATGGTCCTTTTCTTCTGGACTTCCTTATTGCTGGCCATTGTTAGCCCCGCCCCTTTCCCGCTTTGTCTTTGCACTCAGGGTCTGCCTGGGCCTTGCAAGCTTGGGGGGGGGGGGGGGGCTCCGGTCTCCTTGTCCTCGGGGTCAGGCCTCCTGGTAGTTCCCGGTCTGCCCCTCTGCCCGAGGTTCCTTCAGCAGTCTTTGGGGCTGCTTCCACAGGTGCGCTCAGGTCTGCACTGGGTCCTCTCTGGAGGTCCAAGCCTGGGCTGGAGATCGTTATTCAAGCCTAGGGCACTGCCTTTGCCTGCGCTGCTGCTCTTAGGGCCCTGCTTTCACCCCCGCAGAAGGTAGTGAAAGTCTGTGGGCTGGAGATCTTTATTCACCCCTGAGGCGATGCCTTCAGTGCTTGGGAAAGGCCGAGTTTTAGGGGCCTTTGTCCCGGCCGGAGGCGGTGCCTTCACCCACGTGGGCGCTCAGGGAGAGTCCCAGCCACCTGGGGTCCCTCGTCTTGCAGCGCACAGGTACGGGCTCAGGGGCTGCCAGTGATTTTCTGGTTGCCCCAGTCCTGTTTACCCTCTTGTGCGGTGTGGGGGGTGGGGGAGGGGCTTCTTCCTCTCGTGTTTTAGTGTGAACTGTTTCACCCCTTTAAAGTGTGGAAATGCCCCGATTCTGCGTACCTTCAATGCTGCGCCCTGTTGTGGGGTTCCTTCGTTCCTCTGGACTCGTTTTTATTTCCCCTTGAGGGGTTCTGTGTGGTTCGGTCAGGAGAGATCGAGCAGCTGCTCCTTACTCTGCCGCCATCTTAACCGGAAGTCCTCTCATTCTCTCATTCACTCTTTCTCACTTTGCTCCTCTATCACTCTCTCATTTTTAAGCATATAATGAGTGGTTGAACATGATACTAGATTCTGGGAGACATGCAGAGTAAGCTATAATGAAGCTGAAAGAAAAACAGTTTCTTGTCTTCTTGGTACAGTGACAAGAGCACTAAACTTGGAGTTCTTGGGCAAGATTTGAGTTCTGAAGTCTGAAGACTCATTTTCTGAGTTCAAATCTGACCTTAGATACTTACCAGCTATGTGGCCTTGGGCAAGTCATTTAATCCTGTTTGTCTCAACTGGAGAAGGAAATGGTGAGCCACACCAGTATTTTTGTCAAGAAAATGCCAGATGGTGTCAAGAAGAATCAGACACAACTGAAAATGACTGAACAGCAATATAGTACATCCCTCAAAGAAACCATAAGTTTAAATGCAAGTCTGTACAAGGAAGGTCAGTGAACTATATAGATTAGGTACTAATTTTAGAAATAAAACAATAGGATCATGGATTTTGAGCTATAAAATACTCTAGAGATCATTTAGTTAGATGAGGAAACTGAGGTCCAGAAAGGTAAAGGAACTTAACCAAAAATACATGAAGCAAGTAGCAGATTTGATTTGAAACAGTCATCCAAATCCTGTTCCTTCTTCTGGTTCAGCAGTGAAAATAAACAAATGGCCTTAGAAACCAGCCAAATAAGCCAGATTTCTTTATCTCACCAGTTAAAGCTAATGTTTATAAAGTTATTATTCACAAGAAGCCTCAGGCATTGGCCTAAGGTCCCATCCCCCCCACCCCTGTTCTTCAGAGATTCTCCATTTACCTCTAATCCTTATCTGTGCTGATGCTATATTTATGGTGGTGATGGTGACCAAATTTTGAGTTCACAACGTGGTACCATCCCCAATTTCAATAAAATGCCTCATCCAATCAATCAGTGAATATTGGACCCTACTCTAAGTTCTCTTCGGCAATCATACAACTGATAGAAGAGGTCTGACTGCCATCCTAAAAGACATCTGTGACCACCTTACAATCCACCAGAATTGTCATAAAAATACTATTTCATTAGCTGGTAGTCAGTTAGATTATGGGCACCAATGAACTTACAACCATAGGCTCTATCCCATACGTTAGATATGTCAGGTTAAAGTCATCAGGTGTACGTGCTATTCAAAGATAAAGCCACTGAATCCCATTAGTTTAGCTAGTATTGACTTTCAGACCATACCCAGCTACAACTAGTTATTACAAAGATGGAATCCATTTGGCCATTTTGGGGAATTGGAAAAGAAGAAGGCTGTATCACAGATTGTGGATGGAGCTGAGCAAATTTCTGGCCACGTGGTGAAACTCACTATAAGCATAATTGACACATGAAAATCTAGTTTTAAAATGAACACACACACTCACACACAATAAATTGAGGAATAATTTCCTTTTCAAAAGGATGGTTCATTTTTATAAATTGTTTCACAATAGTCATACTCCTCTTGAGAAATAGCTCAGTCACTGCTCCACTCACCATCTGTTAGTAGCTTCATCTTTATGTACAAAGGATCACAGAATGTCAGTGAAGAAGGGACCTCAGAGCAAGGGTGCGCTAGAGTCAGTTCCTACCAGTTTCTTAGAGCCAATTGTTAAAAATTCAGTGTGAGTCTTTACACTATGGAAATTAGCAAGTGCAACAAAAATCAGGGCTTGATTTATTGTTGTGCTGAATGTCTAAATTTTAGAAAATAATGGAGAAAAATGTTAATAATGCAGATGTCATAAAAGTATATTATACATTTCCTGTGTTTCCCTCAGTTTCTTCATCTATATAATGACCTGGAGAAGGAAATGGCAAAATAACTCCAGTATCTTTGCCTAGAAAACTTAAAAGGATTCACAAAGAGTCCACATAATTAAAACAACTGAACAAAACAAAAATTCATTTTCTGAGAGCTGATGATTAAATATTTACCGGGCATATCCTTAATGACATCCCTAAAAATTTTTGAGATTATGCATATGCTTTAGAACAAATTTTTGAGATTATATGTATACTTTAGAACAAACATAGGCACTTTAGCATTGTCTTCTTTTTTTCAGGGTAAACATTCCCCTTGAACCAATTCTTATATGCATTAACTCAAGATCCTTCACCCTGTTGAGAATAGAGATTGTTTCTTTCTTTGTATTTATATCCAAAGCATGTAGCACAGTGTCTAGCACAAAACACAAACTTAATAAATACTAAGTAATTGATTGATCCTGGTTCTCTAACACTCTCCAGTGTATCAATTTCCTCCTAAAATATGGCTCTCAGAATTGACACAATATTCCTGATGACCAGGGCACAATTGTGGGACTATCGCATCTTTGCCAGGCCTGAACATTTCAAATGCAGTCTAATATTACATTAACTTTCTAGGTTGATATATCACACATTCTCAAATGTTTTTAGTCAAGTTATGATCTAGCTGCTTCCCTCTCATTTTGTAGTTGAGATGCTGATTTTTTGAACCAAGGTAAAAAATTTATTTATCCTTAGTAAATTTCATCTCATTAGATATGAGACCTTATAGCCCCAAATGATCAGAAAATAATAAATTATAATCTATTTATGATAAAAGGTAATACCTGTTAGTATTTTTCTTTTTGCCTTCATGATATCTAGGGTCTTATTGCAAGATTTAGATAACTGTTGTTTAATTTTTTTTTTTTTTTTGTGAAAACTCATAGTGAAAATGGACTTCTTCATGTAATATGTCTGCTTTGGTCCTGTTTATGGTAAGTAAGAAAATCTCAAGTGTGAGTCATCGTTAGTAAACCTTTTCCAGTCATGAAAAAGTGGAAAGAATTGATCTTTGGTCATAAACAGCCTTATTTTTCTACCCTTGCCCTTTTGAAAATGTCTCCAGCTGTGTGGCTTATAAATGAAGTCTGGTAGCTTGGGCCGAAGAGCTCAGTATGCCAAGCTGCTGGTAATGGGTCCTACTTGCCAACATAAATTAAATTGTCTTTTGCAGTACAAAGCTAATGGGTGTTGATCTAATTTAGATTAATTAAATTAATGGAATGGAAACATTCTAAGTTCCATTAATTTTTTTTAATTTGGACTTAAATTTCCCTCCCCTCATAGAAAGTTTATTCTCCATGTATTGAGAAGCAAAAAAACCCTGTGTTTTTATGAACACACAAGGGACTCCAAGAAATGAGGATGTGGTAGGAGCTCTTCACATTATTTTTTCTCACATTTTAATGTGTATTACTCACTAATACACATATATTAGCACATCATCCTTTTGGGGTGTCATTCTTATTCTCTTCCTCATTTTTGGATGTGTCAAGATAAATCTTCCAGTTGTTAGATTTAAATTAATACTCTAGGCTTTTATTTTCCATAAAGTTTATTAATAATCACTTGAAATATATAGGCTTATTATTTTTTTACTCAGAATTTTATACATGTAAGATTTTTATTTTTATTTTATCCAAAATTTAATTTTTGCTCTTTTATTTGGGATTCTTTTGGGGGGTATTGGTTTTCTTTTGACAATTGATTCATATACCTTATAACTCAGCCATGTAACCTGGGGTGATTCTGATGTTGGTCAACACTCTCCTCAGTGGGGTTTGTGTAATTATCCTAAAATCTAAGGTTTAAAATCTTTTGGAGGAATTTTAGGAAAAGAAACTCACCAACACTCTGAATCAAGGAAACAGATTTTTTGGAGAAGGTGCCATAAGGAAGCCTTCAGAAACTACACACTGCATCAAAAGATCCAGAATCAACTTTGGGATATAATGAACTGAACTATAGGGGGTTGAACCTTCTGAATGTAAACTCTTATGCCAAAGGGAAATGCCCCCTAATTGACGTTTTGTCAATGCATCTATCAATCATTTTTTGTTTTTTTCCTTTTTTCTTTCCCTCTTATTCCCATATTGTTGTAATTTCCCCTTTCTAAAGTGCAATATGTTATACATCTCTAGTCAGAAGAATCTTTAGAGTTATAAGCTGGTTATGTGAAATGATTAATTGGGGATTAACTGGGAGATTTCAACATGTTCATCTCCCAATAGAATCACAGGGGGGATTGTGTAGAGTGAGTTTCATCCCCTCCCCCTCCTGGATTGCCAATCCGGTTCATCCCATTTTGCATGCTAGGGCTGTGTCCATGAACATGATTAAAAGGGTGTGGGTGTGACCCAAGTTCTTTCTACTTCCTTGAATGTGGCATGAGAGCACAGATGGAGGACCATGAGGGAGGATGCACAGACTTAGGTTAGAAAATAGGCTTTAAACTTCTAGCTATTTGCTTTCTTTATTTCAAGTGATTATTAATAAACTTTATGGAAAATAAGAACCTGGAGTATTAATTTAAATCTAACACAGTTCATGTGTTTTATGAAGTCCATAATTTAGCAAAATGCATCCTACTCATTAGAAGTTCATAGCACTGATGAGGTCATGGAGTCAATGACAGAGTATGTCCATTAGCAATCAGAGAGCAAATCACAGGTTCATCAGAGCTGGAGGCAGAAAAAAATAGCCACTGTCATTCCAAAATTGTCTCTGTAACATTTCTTATATACTTAGTCCAATCTTATTGGAGGTGATAAATGTCTGGAAAACGCCTCTTTCTGTTTCCACTGACCTCCAGGAACTGATAATGGGGGCTGGTTTTGAGAGAACACCACACACAGAGATGAAGTCATTAAGATAGGTTGTGTTCCACTGGGGAGTCTTTTCATCCAAGTAGTAGGCATTCCCTCCAGGACTGAGTTCTCGGGGCTGAGTAATGAAGCCCTTGGTTTCATGTCATATCCTTTAGAAGTTCTCTTTACTCTCCAGAAGATGCATTTAGACAGATTCCTCTCATCTTTATGGAATAACCATTTTTCACAGTAGATTCATTTCTCCTACCTACATGTTTCCATGAAGCTCCATCCTTCAGATTTCCATGCAAATATCACAAAACTAACTGTCCAAATCTGAAATCCATGCTGAGTTCAGACCTTATTGACATACAGGTAAATCTAGTGACCTTGCCCTGTTTGGAACAGCTGGCTCCTGTCTCCAAGCCCTGTTCACCATATCCCTTCCCACATCTTGTCCTATTATTTTCATTTCCTAGTCATATCCCATAACTATTCTGGAATCCAACGACACAAAAGTCCTCTGTATAATCTTACCCTTACATAATTTGATTGGGAATGAATTTCTGAACAGATTTTCTTGATGTTGTTATGATGCATTAACATAAGTATGTTTCGTTTTATAGATAATACCAAAGCTAGAAGGAACTTTAGTCTCAACCTTTTATGTTACAGTAGAAGAAACTGAGGCACAGAATATCATATGTTTTCTGATGCCATTTTTTCCCTCTGAAATAATGTCCTATCTTTTTTATAACCATAGTCATAGGCACAGATTTTAAGAGCTGAAAAGGGCCTGAGAAGATATTCAGTCCAAACTCCTCATTTTATAGATGAGGAACTGGGAGGTTAAATATCTTAGCCAAATTAACACAATTAATAAGAGGTGGGATTTAAATCAAAGTCTTCTGACTCCTGCACCCTTGTTCTTTTCACCATACTCCATTATTACTTTGGTCAAAATAAGAAAGAATAACCATGCTAGCCTAGATTTCCTTAAGAAAAATTTACCAACCCTATACTAAAATATTAACAATTACAATATTAAATATAAAGAAAATATGTGACTTCTTTGTAGGCTGAGCATAATTAAAATGAAAACTTTTTCAAACTATCAAAATCCTTCATTCAAAGAGACTTTTTCTCCAATCTTTTCTTTCTTGCACCTCCACATTTGTTGGGTTCAGGCAAATCTCATTTCATTGAGGCTGGAGCAAGGGTTAGGGAATGGAGCTAAAACAGTCACTTCTTGACAAGATTGGAGAGTTAGCCATATAATCCACATAAAAATCCAATTGATTTGGGTTCCCCCAACACTACACTTTTCAATCAGGTCAGCTAGTTCAGGTCAAAGTAGAGCATGAGTCGTGGCCCTGCAAAACCAAACCTGCCTATTCCTGAAAGAAAAATTTTAGAAATCTCGATTACATTATAAAACAATCTTAAATACTTAGGTTATTCTCTTAATGAAAGAGTGGGTGGTCTGCCAAAGACCAAACGTAACCGGCTAGAGATGAGAGACGGTCACATTCCTATCCAGACAAACATGGTTGAGGAGTTACAGGGGTGTTAGCCGGCTTATTTCTGGATAGGTGTCTGTGTCAGGATCTATAGGCTGCATAGTCCCTGGTTGGTGCATAAGGTTGATGTTTTTTAATTGGTCCTGGTCTCCGAGGGGTCATGTTCATGTAGTCACTATGAAGAATTCTATTCTTTTTGCTCTTCAACTGTGGGGGGGAAAAGGAGAGGAGAAAGTTTCTCAGTCTATATTTTTTAAAAATGTGAAACATCAAAAGCTTGTCTTTGTGAAAACTGTTCAGTTTACCTCTTAGATAAAAGTGGTTACCAGGAGTCATTGAGAATGCCGCACACAGGAGAACTTTGGAAAGAAAGTGGGCAGCAGACTGAAGCATTTTGTCCCAACAACAAATATTGAAGGATATGTCTAGCTGTCTGGATTTTCAGAATCCACCCCCTCTGACCCCTGCAATAAGTGGGGGTATTTCCTCATAACAAGGTCCACAAGTGATTCATTTGTTTTGTATGGTACTCCTCCACTGAAATTCTGTTTTGATGTCTCATAGTAGTTTGTAGGTGACTGGCTTCTTGGAGACTATGCTATTGAGACTCAAACTCTGGCAACCTGAAAAGGCTTTGAAGATAGCCTGATTGACAGACCCTATGCCTGTATGCCTCCTGTTCATGGACCAAGCTGCTTAAGCTCAGAGAAGCTTTCAAAGCCTAGTCTCAGAAGATGAATTGTTCCAACAATTATCAACATTGGGAGAGTAAATATCCATACCCATGAATTCACAGATTTCTTGGAGTTCTCAGATCTAGTTCCTATCACAGTATTGTAAAAAATGGGGCACCAAGAATGTTAAAATGTGACCTAAATGGTTTGTGGGTACATACACTGGGTTGAAGGAGAGACAGGACCAACCAGGATAGGGAGACCAAGGTTTACTGCCAAGCTGTTGTTAACTGTCAAGAATGGCAGTTAGGCTAATGGTCACCCAGCTCACCACTAGGCCAGGGTCTATGGAACCAGCAGGCAAAGGTAAAGGTTTTTAACAGTTTAATTGAGGGTAACCAAATAGAGGATGGGATAGGGGATTCTGCACTTGAAAACCTAAAGGGCAAACCACAGAGGCAAGGAGAGGACTTGACTACTCTAATCTAATTGACCTAGGCCAGGCAGGGCCCAAAGGAGCAGTACTGGAGTCTCTGGGAAGGCTGCTTCAAACCTGGTTCCAACCAGGTTTGGCCAGCACAGCTTAAGGGCCTGAGGGTGGCTTTGGGGCTCACGGTTATCCAAGAATGATCACAGGATGCCAAGAGCCAAGGTGGTCCAAGGTACCCAAGTAGAGAGAGTGAGCTTGAGATGCTGTCTACCAGATTCCAAACCACTTCCCACTTGGTGCAGCTCTGCAGGTCTTGTTGACTTGCTGAAAGCCTCCACCACTCAGGATCCCAGGGAATTTGGATGCAGGGTTTCCTTAACTCTGAGATCTCCCAGGGCTAGCAACAGTTTGTGCCAACCACTAATGGAGTCCTTCTCAGAGCACAAGCCCACGTCCTGCTCCTTCATTCCATCTTGGAATCCTCCAGCCCTTCCTGCTGGGTCCAACACTAATGCTACATAAATTACTAAATAAACCCTCACAACAGTAAGTAGGCACTTTAGTTCTTATTGGTTCTTGATCATGATAAAGACCCTATTTTTGTTATTTTGTCTAAGGCTAAAAAATTATGGCACTAAGTTTAGTTTGTTTGGAGGACCACAATGCAATTGATGTTTATAATGCAGAGATGCTATCATTATTTCTTGTTCACAACAAATAATGATAAATAGAATGGTGCAGTGGATAGGGAGCTCTGTCAAATGTGGTTCAGGTACAGAAAAGTTATAAAGGGAAGAAGATCCAGGCTTAGTTTGACCTGTATGATTCCTGTGTTATCTAAAGAGTTTTCATTTTATCTACCTTACATTTTACTAACCTTTGTTACAATGGACTCACCTCTACTCCAAACTACAACTCCTTGCACATAATTATTACAATGGAGGGACTAACTAAATACTTCATTCAAGAGATCCTTTGGATTTAGAAAGAAAGGAAATAATTTGAGAGTCATTACTAAGGTCGAAATGACAGAACTTGACAACTAAACAGCCATAAAAAGAGATCAGGGAACAGTTAAGGGTGATCGAGGAGTCTAAATTAGGAGAATGGTAGTGCCATTAGCAAACATAAGGAAGTATGGAGAAACAGATGGTTTGAGAGAGGAACAATGGTTTCTGTTTTGGACATCTTGAATTTAATGTGTTGACTGGTCACCTAGGAGGAATATACAACAAGCAACTAAAAATTGAAGAGTAAAGCTGGGGAGAGAGATTGAAGCAGAAGATAGCAGACTTAGAGGTCATAAGTAGAAAGATTGGAATCAGAAGGGGAGATGTGATCACCAAATTAACAAATTAACAAGCATTTCTAAAGAAAAGCTAAGGTCAAAAACAGAGAAATGGAGTATTAAGGTGTTGGGACACAAAAAAGTAATCACCAAATAAGGCTAAGAGAGAGTTAAGTCTCTAGTCAGAGAATTAGGAGAAAGATAAAGAGTGTTCAGTGTCACAAAAGCAAAAGGAAAATGGTTTCAAGGACTGAGTAGTCCTTAAAAAGATATAAAGAAGAAAGGCAGCGAGGTAATTCATTGGATAGAGCCTGGAGATAAGAGGTTCTGGTTCAAATCTGGCCTCTGAGGCTTCCTAGCTGTGTGATCCTGGACAAGTCATTTATCCCCCACTGCCTAGCACTTACTGCTCTTCTGTCTTAGAATTAATACAAAGGTAAGGCAAGGTAAGTATTTTTTTTTAAGATATAAAGAAGAATAAGGCCTGGGAAGGAAAAGACCATGGATTTGGTGATTAAGAGGTCATGGCCAACCTTCAAGAGAACATTTTCAATACAGTGGAGGGAGAAAAGACTGTTGTAATGGAGTAAGGTGTGAGTGGTTAATGAAGAAACAAAGGCTTTCAGTCTCCTTCTTTGGCTTCCATGACATTATTCTCTCTTGGTTTTGCTCCTTATTTGGCCATTATCATCATCTATCTCCCAACTGCTAAACAGAAATAGTTTCCAAAGTTTTACCCTGAACTCTCTCATCAGAGAGACATTCCCAAGGTGATCTATCTCATCAGTTCCTATGGGATTAATTATCATCTCTAAGCATATCAAACCTGTATCTTTACATCCAGCAATAATCTCTCTCCTCTTGTTTTTCTTATCAACTGCCTGATAGACAGTTCCACTGGACATTCTGTTAGCATCTCAAACAAGTCCAAACTGGAACTCATTGTTTTTCCCTAAATCTATTACTCCTTCAGAGTTTTCTAGTTTTAAAAATTTTAAATGTTTTATTTTTATTAAAAGAAATCTATTTCTATTCCTTCCAACTCACATATATCTGCCCACTTTAAGAGCCTTAGGATCATCCTTCACTTTTATTTCTCCCTCAGTTTCTATATTCAATCAGTTCCCAAGTCCTCCCCAAAATCTCTTGCCTCCATTTATATACTACCAAAATCTTAGTGTCTGGACCAAGGCAGTTAGGTGGCTCAGTAGATAGAGCACCAGACCTGGAGACAAGAATTAGGTCCAAATCTGGTCTTAAATACTTACTAGCTGTATGACCCTGAGCAAGTCACTTATCTCAATTGCCTAGCCCTTGCCACTCTCCAGCCTTGGAACAAAAACTTAGTAACAATTCTTAAGATACAAGGTAAGGATTTAAAAAAAATTTTTAATAGTCCAGACCAGTGATGGGCAAACTATTCCCTGTGGGCCAGATCCAGGCCATAGTTTGCCCATCACTGCCTTAAGCAATTCCCTAATCACTAGGCCTCCACATCCAGATGTAGTGATTAGAGAATTGCTTAAGGCAGTGATGGGCAAACTACAGCCTTGATCTGACCCATCACTGGTCCAGACTATCTTAATAACTTCCAAATTGCTTGCCCCCTTTCCAATCAACCCTCCACTAATGGTCTTTCTAAAGTGTAGATCCAACCATGTCATCCTACTGAAAAAACTTCACTGGCTCTTGGATAAGATGAACTCCTTAACCTGACTTTTAAAGATCCAGAGACATCCTCGAAACTATCTTTCTAGCTTTATCTCAAATTTCTTCTTTCCATGCTCTCTATGTTCAATCCAGTTTGAACTACTAGCTATTTCCTTTTCCCAACATTCTATCTTTCTCCTCCATTTATTCTCCCTAAATCCAGAATGAACTCTTTCCTCATCTCTGCTTTTCAGAATCTTTATTGTCCATCAAAGCTCAACACAGGCATTACCCCTTCTGTGAAGTCTTCTGTCCTCCCCAGAGTTTCTAGTATTCTCTCCTTTCTCAAACTGATTACCTTTTATTTATTTGTCTGTGACCTCCACTAGAACAATAGCTTCTTTTAGGTGAGGATCACATTTAGATTTTATCTTTATATTTCATTATCCTGAAATAGTGCCTTGCACAAGTAGGCACTTAATAAATTATTATTGAATTATCACTGGATGAAAGAATAATGAAGAATAGACTATTCTTTGGAGATGTTTGACTAACTCTTTAATACTTCAGAGACCTATAATTTCATTGTTATGGGTACATTCTATACCAACACAGAATGAAACCCCTCTATAATTTAATAGATAATCAGGAAGAGTTGCTGTCAACAAAATCCAGTGATCAATTTGATGAAAGGCCTTGCTGAATTTAACTGTGCTAGTCCTTGGTCAGTAGACATAAAACCCATTTCGACTTCCTTACAGTGAATTTAGGAAGTGAGGTTATAGCCTCCTGAGACACTTTCTTAGTTCTAGGTCAACTTCCCATTTCTCTCTTCTATTCCAGGGCTCCAGAGATTGGTCCATCTGGTCTCTTCTTTCTGTCAGAACTCCTAATCCCTTGGGGCCAACTATGGAACAAACCTGGAATGAACAGGAATTTTCCCCTACTTTTCTGTCCCATGAGATTTTCTAAGGGTTATATTGTTAGAAACTACAGGAAAATCAACAGAAGTTTTTTTTAACTGAGAAAGTTACCAAGTTACAGAAAACTTTAGAAATAATAGCTATCCCAGTCATCAGTGGAATGTGAATGGAACTGTGTCTGATCCTTCTTAGCTTCTATCTTCTATCACCAACTCTTCTTTCTGTTCTAAAAATTCATCCATACCCAACCTCTCTTTATTGTTAATGGATTAGTGAATAATATTTCCCCCATTTCTTTTCTCTAATACTAAAACCCCAGAGGTCTCAATGCTAAACAAATTGGTTCACAAAGGTTCAAATGAGTAAATTAAATCATAGAGGTGTGCCCTAAAGAGGAAAATCTATACTAGCTGCTCAGATCTTAATATTTTCCAGTTTCACTTTGGAAGGTCAGCTTGGGTTATTTACTGATGAGCTAAGTTAAGTAAGTCAAGGGAATAGCAGGAAATATAGAAAGGATTATTTGAGGATAGGGCAGAGATTCTTAACCTAGAGTTCATGAATTTGCTTTTATTAATATTTTAATAAGAGTATTTTTATATAATTAATTTCCTGCAATCCAATGTGTTTCATTGTATGCACTTTAAAATGTTATTCTGAGAAGGGGTCCTTCGGCTTTATCTGACTGCTAAAAGGGCCTATGACATGCAAAACCCACCCCTACCCCAAAGTACAAACCCCTGGTAGAAGATATTTAACCATGTTTTTAAAAGGGAAAAGTCAGTGAAGAATACACAAGTAAGGTGCAAGAGAGAGTGAGGATAATTGGGATGGAAGGAAGTCCTTGGGAAATGAAAGCAGAAGAGATCAAGAATACAGATAGCAACTCATCTTGGAAAATGAGAGGCATGTGTCTAGGAATCATGGCATCACAGAGTAGCAAAAAAAACCTCAGAAGTCAAGTCTAATCCATACTTGTTGCAAGATTGTCTGCTAGCAAACATCCTTTAAAAAGTCATTTAGTCCCATTTGAAGACTTCTCAGGATGGAAAACTCCATATCATCAAGAGCAGCCCATTCCACTTTGAGAAAACTCCAATTATTCAGAAGATTTTTCCTTATATTGACTCAGAATATCTGCCTGTATCTGACTTTTACATATTGCTCGTAGTTCTCTGTACGGTCAAGTTGAGATCGTTAAATGTGAATTCCCTCTCCAACTCTATCTCAAAATTCTTCTGTGTCCTTCTCCCCTCTCTTCTACTTTGTCTTTTTTTTAATCTTTACTTTCTGCCTTAGAATCAATTACTGTGTATTGATTCTAAGGCAGAAGAGTGATAAGAGCTAGGCTAAGGGAGTTAAGTGGCTTGCCCAGGGTCATATAGCTAAGAAGTTTCTGAGGCCAGCTTTGAACTCAGGACCTCCCATCTCTGAACCTAGCTCTCAAGCCACCTAGCTGCCCTACTTTGTATACCAAGGAGAATGATTTATACCCTGGGAAGTATAGAATAAGATTAATTGCCAGTGAATTGAAACTCAAGATAAGTGAGAAGATGGTGAGGGTACACCAAGCTGCTTGGGGTTCATTTGAATAATTCTGTCACATATAATATGGATGCCCTCTGGATTTGTTGTCCAAAACTTCTTCTAGATCATCTACTCACCTTTCAGAATGCAAGTCCTCATCTACTCTCCCCACTTCCAGGTAAGTACTGGTCTATCTCTACCCTTATATGATATAAACTAGGAAGGGACCTCAGGAAGAAAGAAGTATAATCACCGTGGAGTCAGTAAGTATCTTGGATCGTGCTCACAAGCAGGCATGTGCAATTACAGAGTTTCTATTCTTCTTAACCACTCCTCCCCCTGCCAGAAGTAGACATAGAGGTACATATTGTGTGTACCCATAGGTTTACAGAAAGTCAACCCTTTTTGATGACACTTTTTGACTTGCCTTAAAAAAGTCCTGACACATTTTGTTTCACACTTCATAACTCTGCTAATAAAAATCTAACCTTTATTCTCATTGCCTTTATCTCTTGATTCAATGGTTTCTATCAATGCAAAGGCAAAAAAAGTTCTTGTGCAGTCAGGATTTTGTATGATAGTAGTCCTGGGTCTTCTTTGAGCAAGCATATATTAAGTATTTGCTATGTCTAAAGTGCCATGATGGACTCTGAATACAGGTTGGGTTGGGTCATGGTTATATGACCACTCATTCCAGTCAACAAAGTTCCCTTTTTCTATGGTTTTTTTTCCAAGGGGAAAGAGTATATAAATTCAGAAACAATACACTTTTTCCAAGACAAGCAGAAGTATATAAATAAGAATTCCAGCTCTGAGTGATTAGATTCTAAAATTTTGGATCTACCCTAATAAGTTAAAAGTACCCCGGATGAACTCTGCCCACCATGTTTCTCTAAACTCTGGGGCATTCATGGAGTCTAATTCCTGCAGCCCCAAAGGAGAATGCCCTCCCTATCTCCAACCCTACTTCCCCCACCACACCACAATCTTTCTTTGAAAATTTTGCTAAGCTGACTCGCCCTACTTCTAGGTAAATAATGGTCTGTCTCTACCATTTTTTGACAAAGCGTAGGAAGGGACCTCAGAGGCTATATAAAGCAAACTATTCATTTTGTAGAAAAGGAACAAAAGGTTAAGTAGTAGCAAAATCAATATCAAAACCAAGATCCAAGCCCATGTCATCAGACTCCAAATCCAGTTCTCTTTCTACTGCGTTTTTGTAACCCTTGCCTTCTGTCTTAGAATCAATGCTAAATATAGGTTCCAAGGCAGAAGAACCTTAAGGGCTAGACAACTGGAGTTAAGTGTCTTGCCCAGGGTCAGACTGCTAGGAAGAGTCTGAGGCCAGATTTGAAACTAGGTCCTCCTGACTCCAGGACTAATGCTCTATCCACTAAGCAACGTAAATGTCCCTTCACTGTATTTCTTACACCAAATTATGCAGCCAGTTAGTACAATGCATAGGGTGTTAGACCTGGCATCTGGAAGATCTGAATCCAAATCTTACCTCAGACACTATCTGTATGATCATCAAATATTCCTTGTTCCATTTTGCTCATCTGTAAAATAGGGATAATAATAATTCTCTCCTAGGGTTTTTTGAGGATCAAATGAGATAACATACGAAAAGCAATTTGCAAACCTTGAAGAACTATTCAAATGTTGGCTATTATTGTTATCTAAAAGTGGGGATCACAGCATAAATATCATCTATATTTCCTTTGTGCCATTTAATGTTGGGAGCATGTCAATAGTGGATTTCTTAAAATGGGGGAATGAATTTGCACAGCTGAGTGAATGGAGGAGTGAGCAAGGATAACAGATGTGGGCCTATGACAGCCGTGGGGAGGACTGGGCTATATTCGCTCAAATGTCAACTACTGGTCAAGAACTAAGAATGATTCTGCAGCTGCTCCTAACAGCTCCCTGAGCCTGTATCTGTTGACAGGTTGGCATTAGGGACACTCTTGTGTGCTACCAAACTGCAATGTTAACTAGAACCTTCATCTACAGATCCCTAGCAATCAATCCTACAGTAAGTCACCCTCAAGAAAGTGCAGTAAGAAGAATATGGCATACTTTTTGGACATGGTCAATAAAAGAATTGGTTTTGCTTGACTATATTTTTTACTGTTTTTCTTTTTTAATGGGAGAATGCTATAGGAGGGAGAGAAAATGGACTTTATTTACTTGAAAAAACTTTATTTTTAAAATAAGCATATGATGCAGCTTTGGTTGTGGGTGGAGGCTTTCTTGTATAGCATAAGGCATCTTTGCCAAAGCAACAACAGGGAAAGGCCTCATCAAGAAATCCGGGTAAGGTCTGAGGAACACTGACTGAATTTCATTCAGAGGAGACTTCCAACAATTAGTCCAACTCGTAGCCGAACAAGAATGCCCCTTTAGAGCTTCCCCTGACAAGTGACAAGCAACCTTTGCTTAAAGATATCCTGTGAAGAGAATATCATGTCTCTCCTGGAAGCTCTTTCCACTTTTGGACAGCTCTCATTTTTAGGAAGGTTTTTTTCTTTTGGACTTTCAGCTCAAATGTGGAATTATTATCTTTGAGAACTGAAGAACTTTCTAGTTCATCACATTTGTCAATGAGTATCAGGGCTTAGGAATCAAGTGCAAATAAGGGACAATTGTCACTAGGAAGCTGAAGATTTTGGCAGCTCCTTCTCTAAACCAAGGGTTTGGACTTCCCAGTCTTTCAGATCAGTGCAATAAGGCTCCATTTTGCTATAGATTTTCTTCAGACAGAGCTATAATCAACTAGATCTCTTCCATGCCATTAACATGAGAATTATAGAGCCAGATCCTCCAACTGTACCCTAACTGAAAATGAAATACTACTTAAGATAAGGTATATTATGGGTTTTGTAAACCTTAAAGTACTATCTATAGTGTGTTGTTGACCAGTTGTTTCAGTCTTGTTTGGCAACCCCATTTGGGTTTTTCTTTGCAAAAACAGTAGAGTGATTTGCCATTCCCATTTCCAGTTCATTTACAGATGAGGAAACTGAGGCAATC
This sequence comes from Gracilinanus agilis, assembly GCF_016433145.1. Taxonomy (NCBI): domain Eukaryota; kingdom Metazoa; phylum Chordata; class Mammalia; order Didelphimorphia; family Didelphidae; genus Gracilinanus; species Gracilinanus agilis. Next base: position 597,796,192 of record NC_058132.1, on the reverse strand, counting down.
AGTGACTTGCCCAGGACCACATAATTAGTAAGTATCTGAGGCTGGATTTAAACTCAAGAAACTGAGTCTTCCTGACTCCAAACCTGGAATTCTATCCATCATCCCACCTAGCTGGTCATTCTACCTAGAAATGAACCCATTACTATTGCATTAATCTCTTAGAACAAATTATTGAATTCAACAAGCATTTATTAAGTGCCTACCAGAAGTAAGGAAGAATTCTGGCTATTGATTCAGTGTTCAAGTCTCACCTTGGTCATAGATGACATTTGACAAGTCACTAAACTTTTCATTACCGTAGTCAATTCTCTAAGACTATAAGTTGTAAAGAAAAGTGATGATTTGTATCGGTAGTTTCCCATCTGGAAGATCTCTATCCCAAAGAAATCACAGGTCTAGCTCTTATCCTATCCTGTGTATTAGACACTATGCTAAGTATTAGATATGTACAAAAATAAAGAAGGAAATTGTCCCTGTCCTTGAGTAGCTTACATTCTACTGGATCCTTTAGAAAAATACTGTACCATCCTATTAATTGATGTGCAGACGTAATACATTGTACCACACTGATCCCAAAGAATTCATGTAATCTCTAAATGCACCTGATAACCAGGGAAGCATTTTCAACTTTGGGTCAGCCAAAAGTCCTGGAAGCCTTTTGCAAAGTATCACCTTCTTTGAGGTTGTTCCACAGATCCAGGCTAGCATTTCAGCAATTACTAACACATGACTTGGATGAGCTTTTATCCACTGTGCAACATAATAGGAATCATAGTACTAGATTTGGAGTGTAAGGGCTTCTGCCATTTATTTCTTGTGTGACCCTGGACAAGTCATTCACTTCTCATTCTCAATTTTTTATTTGTAAAAATGAAAGAGTTGGGCTAGATAACATTTACTGACCCACCAGCAGCCATAGCCCCCATCTCTATGTCTGTGATTCTATATACTAAAGAGTCTTTTCCAAAGGAGTTCTTTCTTTCTAAAAATTATTGATTCAGCTCATGGAGGCAGTAAAGACCAGAGCTACATTTTTGTTTTTGTTTTTTTTCTAGGAAGTGCACTAGCTATAGTTTATATTTGATCTGAAACATGACATTATATTCAACTCCTCTACTAGGGCAATTTAGAAATGGGAGTGAAGGTACTATTAATTAGTTAACTAATTCAAATAATGAATTAACTACTTCAGAAACATTTATTTAGCAACTTCTGTGTACTCAGCATTATGCCAAGTTTGGGGACTTGGAATATAAGAGTAGAAGGTAAATACCCATTCTAGATTAATGGGGGTAGAGGTAAAAGAAGGCATCAATAAATGCCAGAGAATTCTAAAAGCATCATTGGTGAATGGAAGTAATGCAGAATTGGAAAAGAAAGAGCATTTCTGAAGTAATTCCTACTTAATAGTCTAGATTTGTCTGTACCCAAACCAAAAAGACAAAGCTAAAGAAGGAGGGGTTGGGGGTGGCGGGAGGTAGAAAGTAAGACACTCCAATTCTACATTGACTGGAGGTTTGCTAGGTTTAGTAAAATCTGACCCAGTGGTGAGGAGGGTCTGCTAGGAGTACAACTGCCACTATAGTTTCATAATTATAGCTCAAAGTTTGGCCTCTAACAATTAAACCTCATCAGAGGTAGAAAAAAAATATGACTCAGATAAAACTCATCTCATTTCTCTGCTAGAATTGAAGACAAAGCTGCAGTCTGCACCACAATTCACATGGTTCCTTGCCCAGAAACTGGTTACTCTTAGAGTGACTGTAAGAAAGACATTCTCAGGATGCTCTGTGTCTCGTCTTATTCCCTGGTCATCTATATCAGTATCTAGAGGCATCGTGAAATCGAATTAAGGTATTGTTTCTCATCAGCAAGAACTTACTTCTCTCAAGCCTACTGAAGAGTGAGCAACACTCAAAGATTGTGGGGGTCACCTATGAAGGCAGATGCCCCATTGGGAATATCTCCAGAATCTGGGGCAAAAGTAGCAGTTAGGCTATATCATTGACATTACTGAAAACAAATACTTGATTTCTTACCCAGCAGTTACAAAAAGCCACTGTTATTAACATGCTATAGAAAGCAAAAACACATAGAGCAGCAACAACTGGCCAAAAGGGTTTGGGAGGCTCAGAAGTTCCCAGAGTTGGACAGACATCTTTTTCTGAAATAGAAAATAAACAGAGTGGATCAGAATCATCAAGTGGAATTTGAATTCATTCTCTGATTTCACAACATCACAGCAGGAAACATGGAGAGAAATATCCACACCCTAAAAATACCAGACAACTAAGATTGGCATTTGAGCACCCCTCTCTGTATCAGATATTAATCATTGCTGGAAGTCAGGATGAAAATCTAAGTGAATTGATTGGGCATCCTAAAACATGAGTTAATAAATTAAATTGTCTCAGAGCGTGGCAGATCCCTACATAGGTCATTATAATTCAAAATCCTTCTTCTCCTTAAATTCTATCCTGAGTAGCCTTAATATTTTCAGGATTTCCTTGAATCATTCAGGACTGGGTGCTAACTCGGGAGTGTTTCTGGGCCTCAGTTTCCTCACCAGAAAAAATTGGATATGAGACTAGGTAATGGTAAAAGTCCCTTCCAATCTAAACATTCTTTGACTCTATGAATAGAATTGCAGGCAGTCTGAAAGAATGAATGCAATTTTGGAAGATCAAAGAGACAGGATTACAAGGTTGGAAGAGTCTTCAGAGGTCATTTAGACCAACCTCTCCCTACAGCATGAATCCCTCCTAGGCTAACCCAACTGGAACTTTATCTAAATTCCACTTGAAAACTAGTGACATGAAATTCATTCTGAGCTAAGCCTTACCAGGAGGCTGCCTAAAAAATCCTGCTCTGAAGTGTTGTCATTGTTGTTCAGTCATTCAGACGTGTCTGACTTTTGTTGACCCCATGGACCATATTATCCCTGGGCTTTTCTTGGCAAAGATAATGGAGTGCTTGCCATTTCCTTCTCTAGTTCTAGAATACCTCCATAGAAACAAGAGTATAATCCTCTGAGTTGTAACTTATTCACCATATAACATTAGACAAGTCATTTTACCTCTAACTGAGCCTTTGTACCTCTCCTAAAAGTGATTGAACTGTACTTGAAGGTCTCTAAAATGTTTAATTTAATTATAAGATGAAATGAACAGAATTTGTCTTATCCAAGAAGAGTAAGTTTTAAAATTTAAGTTTTTATTTAGCCTTCCTTCTCAACTTTGATTTTTAATTTTGCATTTTATTGTATCATTGGTTTAGAGGCAAATATTAAGATCTTCTATAGTAGTGGCAGAGGCATACCATTCATAAATTTGGCCATATCTATTTTATTTTGCTATCATGTTATTAATCCATTAAATCTAAATTTCAGAATAACATCATGAAACCCCCAATGAAACGCTATTTGATCAATGGGCCAAGATGTTATCTATGACACTAACTACCCCATGTAATGTTTTGTGTCATCTAATCCCATGTTTTCTCTGAATCAATTAGTGGTATTATGGCATGATTTCATATGCAATTACCAAAAAATATTTTTTTATCTTGGGCTCAATTTAACTGTGACATTCTTTATGGATAAAATAGGCATTAATTAAAAATGCGATTTAAAACTTCAACAAATTAAGTAAATACTTGCATGTCATTTAATTATATGTTCTATTTGCATGAGTTTTTTGATCACCAAAATTACTCCATCAGAGAAAGTCAATGGACTTCCTCTTGTGTATGTTACTGTTTTCAGCAATATCTCATCATTGGCAGAGGAGAGAAAGTTAACATTGGAATCATGCCTACAGGTACAATATTGAAAAAAGCAAAACATGATATTGATTTTTTTCATTTGAATTCTGAAAAAAAGAGGTTTACATCTTTAAAATGTATGGCAATTAGTAATAGCCCAAATTTATTTATGACTAAAAGGTTCATTCCACACAACAACCTCAAAAAGTAGATAGTGTAAATATTATTATTCCCATTTTACAAATGAGGAAACTGAGACTCAGAATTAAATGAATTGCTCATTGGTCATATGGTTAACAAATATCAAATCTAGGATTTAAACCTGTCTTCTGATTCCAAATCCAATGTTCTTTCAAAATCTAATGCCTCTCTAACGTGATTTGTTTTATTCCTATAAAGAAACCAATCCTAGCAATCATCTAATCTATTCATTCACTTTATGGATGAAGCAACTGGGATGCAGAGAAGTTGTGTCTTATTCAATGTCAGAAGGATAGTTATTGGCCAAACCAGCTGTGGAATTTTTGTCCAATGCTACTTCCATCATATTATACCTCTCCTTTTAAGGAGACATTCCAGCTAAGTTCTATATAATTCGAAAAATCATTGAAATTTATAACTCGGAATTATCCTTAGAGACCATCTAGTCTAATCCCTTCACTTAATAGCTGTGGAAACTGAAGCCCCAAATGGTTGTTCATTACTTGCAAAAGTCACATAGTTAGCTATTAGCAGAACAAAAGCTAGAATAGAAGTCTCCTGACTCATAGGCGAGAGTTCTTTCCACATCTCAATGGAAAGTATTTTTGCAAAGGAGGAGACTGGCACAAGAAGGTTAATGGTCCAACTCAATGGAGTAAATACAAATGGAGCTCATTCTTCCTTTCATCCAGTAACTCTGTTAAAAAGAGGCTAGTTTTCTTCCTTTGTGTATATCTAGGCTGACATGACAATACTATATAACACTTTCAGAGCTATGATATACCTGTTACAGAGATGAAGGTTCCATTGTTCAATTCACTGGAGAAATATGGGGGAGGATACATGAATTCAATTTTACAGAAGTAAAAATCTGTTTGGAAGATACTCATATTCCAAAGTCGAAACATCACTGTTTTGTTATCAAAATCCACGTGGCAGCTGAAGTCTTCAGATGAGGAAATCCAGGGCTTATGGGTTCCATTTACATACACAGAACAAACTTCATGGGCCTTGTGTTTTCCCATATGGAGTGAAGCTCGAAATTCAGTTGGAGTTTTATCATAGATGTAGTTACAGGGAAGATTTACAACTTCATGATGATAGGCCACAAGCAAATGTGGCTGTTTGACCAAAATCTTATCTGGGAAGAAAAGATAACATTTATTTAGGGCAGGATGGGTAAATTTAAAGTCTGGGTTCCTAAAATTTATTCTCCACAAAATAAATAGATATTCAATAAGGATGACCCTCTTTTTTGGTTAGGGTAAATCTTGAAAGCTTGGTCATTGGTTAGGATGGGGAGGTCATGGTTTATAAGGTCAACAGGCTGATGAAAATAAAGTCACTTTCTGCTTATGAGTTGAATATTGGGGAATGCTTCCACTCTAAAGCCAGGATCTGACCTACATTGCATTGGTTTTGATTAGTAGAGTCCTAAATACTGAGGTTTAAAATCTGGTTGGGATTCAGCTTATGTCTACCCAAAGCTGAAAATTGCTAAAGGAGTGAAAATGGTTGTTGATTGTTCTGTCCTGACTTTTAAAGTATAGACCAATATAATTTAAACTGGAAACCTGACAGACAGGCATGAGGGAATTAAAATATACTTTTAGATATTTGGTATTTTTATTCATCAGCCATCTTTGAATAAGGGAAGTTTAAAAAAAAAAAAAAAAAGCAAAACATAGATTCCTTGCTTTCATTTTTTTTTAACTCACTACTGCTGAGACTAATGTCTCTGAAAAGAGGTACCACATTTTTCACCTTACAATAAACTTGTTTCTTTTTTATCTAGACCTGCCATGTAAACTAGTTGGTATAAGGGATAGATAGTGCTGGATATAGTCTTGAAGACTTGAATTCAGATCCTGACTGAAACACTTGCTAGCTTTGTAACTCTGGGAAAGTCAAGTAACCCCTCTTAGCTTCAGTTTCCTAATCTATAAGTTGTAGATAATAATAGCATCTGCCTGTTGTGAGGATGAAATAAGATCATGTCTGTAAAACACTTTTCAATCCTAAAAGAGCCTATATATAAAACTCCTAGTAGAGAAACCTCCTCTGCCAAGGCAGAATGGCACATATTTGCCCTTCAATTTGTGGTATCGGAGTTGCCTACGAATTGAGAGATCAAATGACTTTCCCAGAGTCACATAGCCAGTATGTATCAGAGGTAGGACTTGAACTTCTGATTCTGAGGCCAGCTTTCTCTAGTATGTCACTTTGCCTTTGAAATCTAGCATCTAAAAAAGAACACTTAAAGGTCATTTTGTCTATATCCTTGCCCTTCAGCTCTACAATTTAGAAAGCTATTGCCCTGTTCTATTTTCTAAAATAAATTTTTATTTATACTTTCTGTTTCTTACACCACCAAGGAATTCCAAGTATCCCTCTCCCTCCTAGAGAACCATCACATATGACAAATAATTTTTTAAATAGAAAAAAAAATCAGCACAACTGATCAATACATTGAAAAAGTTCAAAGATGTGTAGCTTCTGTGGATTGCCCAAGTTCACAAAGGGATGGGTTAGGGGTATCTTCTAATATCTCTTCATTTGAGTCCTACTTGATCTTTGTAATTTTGTTACATTTACTTTTGATTTTTTGGTTTGTAGTGGTTCTTTCCATTTACATTGTTGTGGTCACTGTGTACATTTTTTTCTTGGCTCTGCTTACATAACTCTGAATTGGTTCATTTAGTTCTTTCCATATTTCTCTATATTCATCACAAAACATCATTTCTTACAGAACAATAATATTTCATTGCATTCATTTACCTCAATGTCTTTAGCCACTCCCACCCCACCAAGACATATACATCTACTTTGTTTACAATTCTTATCTATCACAAAAATTGCTGCTATAAGTATTTGGGGGTATATAAGGCCTCTTCTAATCAATAACTTTCTTAAAGTAGCAGTAATGGAGCCTCTGGTTCAAAGGGTGTTGGCTCTATTCTTAAAAGATACTTAGTTGATGAAGAGATTTCTCATTGTTTTCAGGGGTTTTATGACCATCACCATCAAAGAAACTTTTTAGATCATCCTTACAAAAAGCCACATTCTGGGAAGACCCTGGACTGTAACACAGCCATTGGATCCATCTATTTGAGAAATGGTTAAAGAAATTATAGTACATGAATGTGATGAAATATTACTGTACCAAAAGAACATATATATATGTATATATATATATATACATATACACACACATATGTATGCATACACACGTATATATATGTAAAGAATACAAGGAGAAATGAGAAGGCTTTTTTGAACTGATACAAAGTAAAGTAAGAAGAATGAGGAAAATAGTATATATAGAATCACTGCAACAAGGTAAATGGAAAAACACAACAAACTGAAACTGAACATCATATAATGATAATGAAGCAGCTAGGTGACATAATGGCTAGAGTTCTGAATTTGGAGTCACAAAGACATGGGTTCAAATTCTGTCTCAAACATTTATTAATTGTGTTACAATGGACAACTCATTTAACATCTTTCAGCTATGATTTCCTTATTAAAATGGAGATTATAATAAATAATATATAATAATAAAATCTACCTCACAAGGTTGTTGTGAGAAACAAATGAGATAATATAAATAAAAATTTTTACAAATGTGAAAGAAGTATATGAGTGTTAATTAATATTATCATTATTATTAATGGTCAAGTCTGACCCCCCCCAAAAAAAAGTTATGAGTACACCTTCCTCTCTTCTTTGCAAAACTTGAAGTGAGGTTCAGAACGTTGTTTATACTATAAGGCTTGTCTAATGTGTTGATTAGTTTTGCTAACTTTTTTCCATTTTTTTTAATTTCTTGTAATAAGAAATGGAAATCTTAGTAGACAAGATGATATGAAAATAAAATATATATTAAGAAATCAAGGTGATATGAAAATAAAATATATCAATAAAAATTAAATTAAAAAAAAAGTATTGAAGCAGAAACAAATCGGTAAAACTACTGAGTTGACTGGCACAATACCAAAGATCCAATTTGACTAAGACAGTTACCAGAACAGAATAGACTGAATCATTGTAGGTGAGTCTTACAAAGCAATCCATAGCTCTGTAAAATTTCTTAAAGGTTCCTTGCTCCTCATAGTTTTTCTGAAACATCAAACATTTCTGTGGGTTTGATTTGAATTTTAGTCCAAATAAAAGGAAGAGTGTTCTGTTTTGATATAATAGACATTATTGACTACTTGCATTAAAAGAGAGGGGTTGAAAAAATTACTTTTTCCTTGCTACCTTTTACCATTGAAAAATCAGGCAAAATCCTAACTTTTCTAGAAGCTACCTTAGATTTTGAAGAAAAGTATTTGGGAATGGTATTGTTTGTGTTTCTTTGGGGTTGCATGTACCACTCATTTTATCCAAAAAATTCTATGTACCATAAAACAAACATAATATTAGCATTCCCACCCACATATCTTTGTTCATACTATTTCTCACATGAAACACTGATCCCCTTTCATCTGTGCTAATACAAATTTAATCTATTTATTCATCCATTTATCCAATACGCATTTATCAAACAGTATAATACATTAGGCACATAGTTGGACTCTATAGAGATGCTATTATTATTCATGATTATAATTTTAAATTAATTATCATTTGTTTTTCCTAAGCTTGGTTTCAGTTGCCTGGAAAATCACTCATCTACTCCCAAAGCTTCATAATATAAGCAATTTGTCACTTGAAAATGATTCCCAACAAAGAAAAGGGGAATCAAAGTGAACTGCTCTTCTCTACACTGCTTCTGCTGGCCCCTTCTCACAATGATGAGTTCTTAGAACTTCCTTTTTGGGGAAGGACATACCCATCCTTCCCCCCCCCCCCATTTTTTTTTCCTCTACCCACCCCCTGAGACTTTTCAGCTCCCTTTTTAAGCCTTGTCTTTCCCTATTAGAAAGGGAGGAACTGTCCTTTCTTTTTACTTTTTGTATCCCAAGCACTTAGCACAATGCCTGAAACATAGTCAGAGTTAATAAATGCTTCTTGACTGATTAATTAACTGACTTTTACTTGTGGCGAATAGGACGTTGTTAACTGAGAACAGAGAGAAAAAGAGAGAAACTGCTTAGTTTTTATTTTGCTTCTGTTTTTTTAACCAAGAAGAACGACCATTTCTCTGCCAAAGATAATGATCCCTGGAAATGACAGAACAAAAATGACTGAAGGAAATTAGAGTTATCTTGGTTACCAAAATAAGGAAGGAGGTAGTAAGAGAGCACTTAACCTCTCTTGATGAATTCAAGTCACCTGGTCCAGATGAACTACATGCATCCTTGAGTAATGAAAGAGCTGGCAGATATGATTGTTGACCCATTCTCAGTGATATTTGAAAGAACATAGGGAAATGGGAGAAATGTTATAAGACAAAAGAAGGGCCAATTTCCACTTTTTCAAGGGAAAAGGGAATTGAACAGAGGGTACAAACTTTACACCAGAGTGGTTGACTTCCATTTTTGGAAAATCCTAATATGGATCATTAAAGAGAGGATTGATAAACATCCAGGAAAGTAGAATTAGAGAAAGTCTGTATGGTTTCATCAAGAAAAGGTCATATTGTCTGACATAGGGCCAAGTTGCTTACTAACCCTTCTGCCTACTCCTTAATACTCTTCTTCCTTGGAACCAATACATAATTTTGAATATAAGGTGGAAAGTAAGGGTTAAGGAAAGAAAAGAAAAAGTCACCAGGCTAACCTTATTTCCTGCCCCCATCCCCCTTTTTTTTACAGGTTCTTACTATAGGCTCAAGAAATGCTGATTATTCTACTCAATTAGAACTATTCAAATGTACTATCTCAGGAGGTAGTAGTTTCTACCTTCTTGATCTTTTTTTTTAAACCCTTACCTTTCATCTTAGAATCAATACCGTGTATTAGTTCTAAGGCAGAAGAGTAGTAAGGGCTAAGCAATGGGGGTTAAGTGACTTGCCAGGGTCACACAGCTAGGAAGTGTCTGAGGCCAAATTTGAACCTAGGACCTCCCATCTCTAGGCCTGACTCTCAACCCACTGAGCTACCCAGCTGCCCCCCTTCTTGATCTTTAGGTAGATAGTGCACCATATACTGGAGGTTCTTTTTATGTTAGACTAGATGGCCACTGAGATCTCTTCCAGCTTTCAAATTCTATGATTTTGTGATTGTTTTTCATATATTTTTATTGCTTATATTTGAATCTTAGATGAGTATGAAGTTCCAGTAATTCCTCCTTAAACCTGGAAATGGAAAGCACCACCACTCAGATTAATCTGCTGGTGTCAGAGCTACCCTCCGCCTCTTTAAGTGTCTTCTCTGTCTGATTCATTCTTTCCCAGAAAGGAAGACTGAAGTAATGAAGCCTAAGTCTATATCATACTAAATCAACTTATTACAAAGTGGAAAGTTCAGTCAACCAACCAATTTTTAAAATCTAGTTGATGTCAAATGACTGACTTACTTGGTGGTTTCTCTTTCTGACTTATTTCACTGATTGTTGAGGTGTCATGTTTAGAATTTTATTTTTAAATGGCATCTGAACTAAGGCATAGAGAGAGGAGGAAGCAACTTCAAATCTCTTTTCCTCTTAGCTTCTGTTTGACTGCAAAATAAAGAAAGATGAAAAATTATTTATCTGCTTCTTACCAGCTAGCTAATGAGTGCTTAGATATTTGCCACAAATAATCAGCAAATCCATAATCTACCTCCAAGAAAACTAAGGATTGTCCATTCTCCCATGAGAAAACTCTCACTAGAGAAAATGAGAAATTATTATCAATGTCCTAATTTCTGTGCCAACTAGCCAGTCTCAGCTTTTTATCAGCAGAAAAAGACATATCTTCAATGGAGCAATTGAGGGGGATCAATGAAATGTTCTCTGCCTCAAAAAGTCATCTCCCCCTCAAATTCAGTTGATGCTTGAAATGCCTTTAAAGGAGGACAATTCCCTTTGTCTCCAAGGGACAAAAGCTTAAACTACAAATATTTCTTGGAAGGCTAGTACATTGACTTAACTTGATAAAATGGTGATACTTTGCCTCTGTTCATCATAGAGTCACAAATCTAGAGCTGAAAGAAACCTCATAGGTCAGCTAATCCAACCCCTTCACTTTATAAATGAAAAATCTGCTCAATCAATCAAAACTATCAAGTTAAGGAGTCAGGATTTGAACCCTCAACACTGGTTGAGGTACTGACCTTGATGTTCAGCATACTTTCCTCTGTGCCATGCTTAGAACAAAGAATTTTAGAGTTTATAAGCCACTCTTATATCCATGATTTAACTTCATCCTTATTATAACCCCATGAGGTAGTCAGGAAGAGTATAACTATCCTTGCTTTATGGGCATGGAAACTGAAGTCCAGAGCGATGACTGGACTTGTTCAAGACCACCTGGCTAGTTTGTGGCAGGTAAAGACAGTACTAGAAGCCAAATGTTCTGACTCCTAGTACTTGGCTCTTTGTATGGTACAGCTATTTCAAATTTCCCCTTAATATCTAAGTAATTTACAACCAGTTCCTTCCCAAAGATTTTTATTGGTAGGAAGACAAGTACCTGAAAGTAGAAAGAATGAAAGAATCCTCCAGAGGAACAAAAGAGAAAGGAGAGTCTAGGCTTGGGGGTTAGGTTTTGAAGAGTTTTTAGAGCTCTTCTAGCCCACCCCCTCATTTTACAAATAAGGAAACTGAGATACAGAGAAATAAAGTCCCTGATCCAAGAACAGACAGTTGGTTAGTAGCAAAGCCAGAATAGCTTTCTCTGTTTTATTCTCTTATGCTCTAGAGGAAATTATTTTAAGTCACGCCTGAACAAGAAAGCTATACAAGTTGCCCACAATGTGGTTTTGTATACTCAGCAAGGTGAGCTCGTATTGTGGTCTCATTAGAAAAATCTGAGTTTCTTGATATAGATTTTTTTTTATCCCAAAAACATTTCCTTCCAGAACAAGGTATCCACATAAATGACCTATAAAAGTATTTCATATGCACAAGGAATTTGTCCTATTCATTCAACTTTAACTTGGTCAGGATAAGCAATATGATTATAGGCTATTGTAAGTGACTCCTAATCAATTTCTCTCTTCCCAGCCTCTTTCCTTACCAATCTCTTCTCTAAAAAACTATCAAACTTATAAGCCTAAAGCACAGATCTGATGATGTCTCTTACTTAAGAACATTTGTGACTCTGTTGCCTTTAGGTTAAAATTTACATGTCTCAGAGTGTCATTTAGTCTTTCATAATCTAGTTATAAGCCATCTTTCCAGATTTACTTCATAAGATTTTCCTACATGCTTTCTGTATCTTAATCAAGCAGGTCTACTTGTTGTTCCCTGTTGGATAATAGAACTCCCACCTTTGATCTTTTGTACATTTCTGTCTCTTAGACTTGGAATATTCTTTCTTCTTATTTCCACCTTTTAGAATACTTAATGTGGATATTAAAACTAATATACCAAAATACTAAATATTATATTTATAAATATTTTATTAATAGTAAACTAACAAAAGAGACTAACTAAAAGGTACTAACCAGTTCACCCCCAGGAACCAAAGAGAAAGAGGGAGGAGTTACAGTCAAATATAAAACAATAATATGACCACGCAAACATAAAGGCACAGGAGAGATTAAAGGGAATTCTGGGAAATACTAAAGACTTATGGGGGATGCAGTCCAAGGTTCAAAATCTCCATTTATACATTAGCTTCTTTCAAGGCTCAGGTTCTTGATTCCCACCCTTCCTCTACATCCCAGTCATTTTCCTTTAGTCCCCAAGTCATTTATAAACCACTTTTGAAGATTCACTTTCTCTTGCCATCTTTACTTTCTACTACCCTCACCCAGTGTCAGAGATGGAATTCAAACCTTATCACTCAGTGTGGCATGGTTCTAAGCCCTGCCCACCCTACACATTACTGCCTCTCCAGTTTCCTTGTATTTACTTGTATGTTTACTCTTGTGTTCCCAGAGCAGAAGGTAAACTCCTTGGCAGCAGGGCTGTGCTCCTAATACAGGGTTTTCCTGATATAAAATGCTTTATAAATGCTTTTGAATTAAGTTGAATGGGGTTGTCAACTTAACTATTAGCTATCCTTATAAAGTTACTTTGCAATCTAAACATTCCCTGACTGTCTCATGAAAGAGTGAGGATGAGGGTCAGGGAGAGGCTAAGGAAGCACATTTTACTTATCAATTTAAAAAGTTTTCTCTTTTAAAATGCATATTATGTTCTTCCCTTTTTTTTCTGTTGGTACCTCAGAGAGAGAAAATAGAGCAAAAGCTGATGAAATAAAAAACTGTGCCTGAGAACTTGCATGCTTTACCCCATGCCCCAGAAGACATTGAAACAACTAGTACCTGAGTCCCCAAACACAGGTCCACTACATAAGTAATTCTTGGGTTTCGATTATGTAATATGAAATTGGGGGTCATCAAGAAAGACCCAATAACTATATAGAAAGACAAATGATTTGATTTTAGAAATTGATCAATACAAGCTAGGTTTAGGCCATTTATGCTGATGCCAATCATTAATTCTCTTTGACTTTATGAATTAAAATTATTTTAGTATAAATGAGAACCAAACGAAAAACAAAGCTTTCTGTTCTCATAGGTTTTTTCACACATGGGACAAAATATCACAATGTCCATCATAGACATAAATCTCCTTCTTGACCACAGATAAACTTAATTATGTTATTGCAGTCTTCTGCCTTCATTTTTGCCTCTATGCCATGACACTCTTTAACACTGTTTTTCAGCATCCATGCAAGGTTCAGCTACTTCAGAGAACAAACAACCATTTTATTTTGCCCATTGATTTTTAGGAAGACTTACATGCGTATTATAACATGGAAAATGGCAGGGTGGAATTCCTGCAAGATACAGGGTCAAGCCTCAACCCAGAATTCCCCTGGCTTGACCCTGTATCTTGCAGGAATTCCACCCTGCCATTTTCCGTGTTACAGTATGCTTTTAGAGAATAAGAAAGGGATCACAAGTGGCTTGTCCCATCCAGAGACTTGCTCTAGTGTCCAGCATCATGGAGATTTGCCCCATCTGCTATGTAAAGTTCTTCCCTGAATTCATTACCAGACACCATTAAAGTCTACCTTCTAGATTGTAGAGACCAGGAAGGGGAATGTAGTCTGCCCATAATCTGTACTGGCGACCCAGACCCATTTGGTTTTACCAAAGTCCTCATCTTGATTAGCCTCCTTTTGCAAGAAGAGCTATCCCGAAAATGTTATATATGTGCCTGGTAGCCCATAGTGAGTAAGTAACCCTGCTGCCTTCCTATTTCCTATACATACTTTTAGATAATTTCTTTTTCCATACTCTACTGGAGAGCTCCCAAAAACTAAAACTTTTTTCAGATTAATTTATCCTTAATTTTTATCCTTAATCCCTAAAATATTGCTTTGTTTTACAAATACACTATAGCATCCACAACAACAAATAGCCATTCATTTAAAGACATGCTATGTGCAGGGTGCTATCAAGATTCCTTTAACTCAAATCATTCCACATCTAGGACTCTGTCATCTGGTCTAAGCTAAGTATATGATGCAATGATGTTTTACCTTATTTTTACTTTCTGGTATATATACTTTGGCAATAATAATAATTATTATTATTGTAATAATTATTATAGTACCTAGCATTTATAGAATGTTTCATGGTTTGGTTTACAAAGTACTGTACGTGTTTTATAATTTTATGAAATATAACAAAATTATAATGTAAATATAATAAAATATAAATAATTATAAAATATATTTTAAATGTTAAAGCAGGAGATAGTATCATATCATATCTTTGACCAATATCTACTATACAGGCAGAGAAACTTCTTAAAATGTCTAAATCACTATTGGGGACCATAAATCTTAAATATAGCCATTAATATAGTGCTTCTGAAGTTTGCAAAGTATTTTATATACATTAATTCATTTAATCTTCAGAGCATTTCTTTGCTATAATATGAAACCATAGCTCAAATAGGTTGTCCATGTTCATACATCTATTGTCAGAGGTGGGACTTAAACCTATATTTATCTTTCCAGATTCCATTCAAGCCATCTTTCTCTTGTTGAAATATAGGTTCTTCAAAGGCAGGGACTATCTTTTTGCTTCTATTTGTATTCCCAGAGCTCGGCACATGGAATGTTGAACAACCATATCTCTCCTATCCTATACTTGCACAGTTATCTTTTTTTAACCTGTATGTAAGAGTGTACACTTGTCCCACCACTGACATTTTCTGTCTACTGACACTCTTTGTGACTAAGAGCAAATGTCCTTCAGTTTCAGTTTCCTCATCTATAAAACAAGGGAATTATGCTCCATAGCCTTTGAACCTATGATATTATTATCCTAAATGTTATCTCATAAGACTTGGCACATCTATATAACCCACCAACATGTTTTTTGGACCCTGATGCCATCATGATTTTCCCTTCAGTCATTTAAAATAGTTTATAGATTTACAGGACATGTAGTTTAACACGCTTATTTAATAGATGAGTTAACTAAGACCCAGAGAGAGATTTGCCCAGTTTTATAATGATAATTAGTAGCAGAACTGGAAAAGGATAGGGACACCTAGTTAGATAATGAAGTTTATATGTATATGTGTATGTTTTTGTGGGATACAAAGACAATATGTTTCAACAGTGTGACATGCAGCCAAAAAAACCCAATATAATCTTGGCTTACATTAGTAGATACATAATATCCAAAACAAAAGAATCCCATTATATTTTGCCCTTGACACATCACTCTAAAGTACTGTATTCAGCTCTTCTATTAAATGCTTTCTTCCTTCCCTCAACACCCTGACCTTTTCCCAACCCCTTTTCAGCTCCCTTTTGTGTGCTGTTTTCATCCTTTAGAATATAAGCTCCTCAAGGGCATCGAACATCTTTCTGTAGCATTTAGCAAGAACTTAATGTGTACTTGTTTCTTTGACTCAAAGAAATATGGAGAAAATAAAAACAATAAGAAATAACAACTAACTGGATTTGTGGGGTGAGGGAAGTGAGAATTAACTGCATTCACAAACCTAGGAGACTAGAAGAATTGTGCTTCCAATAGAGTGAGTTTTGGGGGACAGGATGTCTTCTATTTCACATATGTTGAGTTTGAGATACTTCTTAGACATAAGTAGCAGAGCCAAGATTTGAACTTCACCTCACAATAAGTCTAATATCATTCTAGTTATTATGACTTATCACCTTAGTAATTTTTAGTAATTCTATTGGAAAAGATAGTTATTTCTTACTTTAAATAAAGACTTTCCAACCTTACTTTCAATGAAGACTTTATCCATATGATAGTGTTAAGTAAGAGGAACATCAGCAACTCAATCCAAGAGCAAAGCTCTAGGAAAACTTTAAGTAACCATTCTGCTTTTAGCCCTGGTTCTCTATCCACTTTGAGATTTTTCTCTATCCACAATCCCCAGCTACCTATTCAATGTTCCATCACCCCTTTGCTCTCAGCTAAGTGTTATAACCACTCCTAAAATATAAATTGATGAAGGCATAATGTGTTAGCCTCCCAGATATATTTACATATGAATAAGAGACTTCTGAAAACTGAAAATCCTCCTAGACTTGAACAAAATTGAATTTAATTGAATTCGCACCTATTTATAATATTCAAGCACATGTTTTATCTACAGGTAGTAATTAGTATAATAAACTTTAAAGCACTTCAATTTAATCAATGAATTAATATTGACAATAGAAAAATAAGCATATACTTCATTAGCAAATTTATTAACTGATGTCAAATTTATGGATACTGGTATTCCAAGTACCTGGCACACATAAAAAGTACTCCCATCTAGGATAATGCATATCCTTATTTTTTTCATGAATATGCCTCTTCCAATAAGCATAAGTAATTCAGAAGTTAAATATTTTAAGAAATAAAAGATCCATTTCTTCATTCCACTAAGCATCTGCTGCCCCGCTTACTTTCAATTCCATGGAACAAGATGACCCTAACTCTGGGTATCCCTCCCTTTTCCTGAGTCCTTTTGTCTGCTATCCCCCTTTTTTAGACTGTAAACTCCTTGAGGGCAGAGACTGTTTTTCTTTTATTAATTATATCCTTAGAGTTTAGCATGTGCTTGGCATAGAGTAAGTGCATAGTAAATATTTATTGGGTTAGATTTATTGGACTTACACAGCAAATGTTAATTCAGGAGCTCAAAAAATTAATAAATATTCAGCCCTCAAAGACTACAAGTTCTGAGAGGAGAGATCACTTCACTTTTCTTCTTGTGTATCCAACTCATAGCACAATGACCTGTATATAATAGGTATTTAATAAATTTAATAAATTGCTTATTGAATTCCATTGAACTTAGCAAGTCAAAGAAAAGAGCCATTCCTTGATTTTTATGACATCTGTCCTAAAATCATTTATTCATTCAACAAATACACAATGTGCATCTATTCTGTAAAAGGCAATGTGCCAAGAGGTGTGAAAATACAAATGATAGGGACAGCTGGGTAGCTCAGTGGATTCAGAGCCAGGCCTAAAGATGCAAGGTCCTAAATTCAAATTTGGCCTCAGATACTTCCCAACTGTGTGACCTGGGCAAGTCACTTAATCCCCATTGCCTAGCCCTTACCACTCTTCTGCCTTGGAACCAACAATACATAGTATTGACTCTAAGACTTAAGATAAGGGTTTTAAAAAATACATAAATGTTACCATCTGTGCCCTCAAGAGACTCACAAGCTAGTAGAGGAGATAAGATGCATATATGAATAACTACAATACCAAGCATCATGTAGAAGTTATCAAAAAAATGGTTTAAAGTAACACAGATTCAGAGAAAGAGTGGATTAATCCCAGCTGAAGTGATCAGAGAAGACTTCTTGGAGGAGGGAACATGAGATCTGAGTTTTAATAGCCAGATACCTTAGAGGAAAGACATTCCAAGTGAAGGAAACAGTATGAACAAAGGCATGAAGGGGAGAAAGTATATTATTTTAAAAACACATATAAGAATGGCACATCATAGTAATAGAGTTTCTATAGGTTGGCTACCAGAATGTAGAAGATATTGAAATGCTAGCCAGAATATTCTGGATTTTATTTAATAGACTGTTACAAATCAAGGAGGGCTAAAAAACAAAGGGGGGGGGGGGGGACTAACATGACCAAAGAAAATCTTTGTAAAGATTTTTAATAGCAAGCAGAATGGATTGAGGGGTGGTATGAATTAATTGTAGTCAAGGAGACCAGTGAGGAAGTTATTATCCTATCCCAGGCATGACATAATAATTACTGATCTAGGATGGACATAGTAGAAATGGAAAGGAAGTCATCATTGTGAGCAACATTAGGGAGGTAGAGGGGACAGCTGGGTAACTCAGTGGATTGAGAACCAGGCCTAGAGATGGGAGGTCCTAGGTTCAAATCTGGCCTCAGACACTTCCCAGCTGTGTGACCCTGGGCAAGTCACTTGACCCCCATTGCCTAGCCCTTACCACTCTTCTGCCTTGGAGCCAATACACAGTATTGGCTCCAAGATGGAAGGTAAGGGGTTTAAAAAAAATTAGGGAGGTAGAGTCAATGGGAATTTGTGAGTGAGTGGAGATGAGGAAGAGGCCCTAGATTCCAAGTTCAGATAATTGGTGAGATGGCAAGCAATATGACCAGAAAAGAAGGAAGGTTTAGAGGGGGAAACAATTGTTTAGTTTTGAACATAAACCCATAGAATTTTAGGATCCATGTTGAGTTTGAGATGCTGGCCAGAAATTCAGGTAGAGGTAGTTAATAGATAATTAAGAGAAAGAGAAAGGTTAAAGTGGAATTAGAGACTGGGGAATGAAAAATTAGTGTTTAGATGGTCAGAATGCAAAATACCACTGTTCTCATGACTGTATATTTATATTGCTCAAACACAGTAGTATAATGCAATTGTGTTGGCATTCTGACCAATTCATTCAATCATTCAGAATGCAAAAAAATCAAAGCCAAGTGAAATGTGAATCAAGTCACTTAATTAGTAGGTCTTCAATTTGCCTTAAATCTCCTAAAGGCCAGGCAGGAAAATAAAGCAGGAAAATATGACAGAGATTATATTATGTGTTGAAATATACTTCCTTTCTTGGATAAGTCACTTAACTTCCCTGAGCCTCAGTTTCCTCATGTGTTAAATGAGTGGGATGAACTAGGTAGAATGCCTTTCAGCTTCAGGGCTCTGATCAAATGATTTTATGAAATAGCCCACAAAGGGTACATATATCAAATTCCCAGAAACCCTTACTAAAGAATAAATTCTATTTCTGATATAGGTTAGTTATAGTCTAAAGAGTGGGCTCTCAAGGCCTAAATCTCTGTCACACACACACACACACACACACACACACACACACACACACACAGGCACACACATGCACACACACATGCATGCATTTTAATCACAATTCATTCAACAGTACTTCTGAGCCCCATTGTAACATTTTAATGAAGTATATTTTATAAACCTAATGCTCATGGCTTTTGATTTACTATAATTGAGTTCTGCAGGTTGACCTGCTGTGACCTGTTTCCTCAGTCATAAAGCACAGAATTTTTTTCCATACAACTCCTTTGCCCCCAAGTCAATTATAATAAGCTCCCTCAGCTACCTTTGTCTCAACATATCTGTCTCTACAACTCTCCCTATCCCCTTCCCTCCAGTCTCAAAGGAAGAACTCTCTCCTGATCCTAACACTAATCTCCTCCATCTACACCCTCCTCCTTCTTGACTACTCCTTTTTTAAACTCTTTTCTGGATTTTTTCTGGATTTGAGATGTTACCCTATAATTATTCTCTTCTTACTTTTCCATCCATATCCTTTTTGTTTCTTTCCTCAGTCCCACCCCAGATTATAACTATTTCACAAGTTTAGGCTTCAGATCTAGCTTGCCTCTAAACATTTTCTTTGATTTTTCAACTGATCCCATGACTTGGCTTGCATGGCTACAATCACTTCTATTCAGATGACTCCCAAATTTACAATTGTAGTCCTCACCTCTAGGCTTGGATATCCATCCACCAACATTTCCAATAGGATGTCTTTTCATTTCAAATTCTACATCTTCCAACAAAGTTACTCAATTGCTCCTCAAATCCCTGACCCCCTCAACTTTACCTCCTTTGTCATGCTGAAAACCCTAAAGTCATCTTTGACTTCTCTCTTTCCTTTGCCCTCAAGTCTTATTATACCTATCTTTGAAATTGCTCTCAAATCCATTCCTTTTCATTCCCATTTCTACCATCTTAGCCCCAATGAACTAGAGGAAGCAGTAGTGGAAAGAGAGCAGGGCTAGAGATCAGAAGAACTAGGTTTGAGTCCCAACTCCCACAATTCCTGTGACTTTGGGGAAGTCATTTAGTGTTTTTTAACTGAATTTTCTTCAACTTAAATTAAATATAATACAAGTACACAGGATTATTATAAAGAGATCTCACTTTATGAACCTTAAAGCACAATATCCTTATTACTATTTTGCATCTGGATTTCTACAGTAGTTGATTAATTGGTATCCCCACATTTAATCCTTCCCCATAAGACCATTCTGTACGTATTGCCACAACTAATCTTCCCAAAGGATCAATTCCAAAATGTTACATCCATAAAAACTTTCAGTGGGTCCCCATTGCTTGCAGAATAAAGTCGGACCTTCTCACACTGGCATCCAAAGCCCTCTATAATTTGACCTTATACTCTATAGCGAACCACTTCTCCAAATACTCACTAACATAAATTCATCATTCCCCCAAACACCTTGCCTTCTACTCCAGCAACTCTGACTCCTCTCTGTTGAGATGCACTGACCTCATTCTCCCACCATTCTTGTACTCATGTTTCTAGACATCATTCCTTTATGACTATCTAACCCCTATCTCAAAATTCAGTTTGTCCAACCACTTCCAGACCAGAACCCCCTGATTCATGTTCATCTCTCTTCTCTCTAAACTGCTATGGAATTTATTTTCTAAACCACTGACTTTGGCATTCAATCATATGCTACCTTGTAATGTTCTTTAGCTGTTGTTTAGTTGTTTAGTTAAATGAATGTCAGTTGCATGTATACCCTGTATCCCTAGTGAGATTATAAGACCTCTGAGGGAAGCAACCATCACATTGAGACAACTTGGCACAGCAACTAGAATGCTAAACTGGGTTCACACCTAACCTTTAATACTTAACTAGCTGTGTATCTATGAGTGTGCAAACCACTTAGTCTCCCTAAATCTCAGTTTTCAGCATCTATAGAATGGAATAGTAAAATCTGTTAGTATCTCACACAGATGTTGTGAATCCTAAATTAGAACATTTATGTACAATGTTATTATTATTATTATCACATGCTCTATTTCTTATATACCTTCCATAATTCTAACTAAATATTATTACTGAATTTAATAATAACTACTCTTTATATAGCACTTTCTATGTGTTAGGCACTGTACTAAGAGCATTACAATTATTATCTCATTTGATCCTCATAATCACCCTAGAAAGGAGTTGCTGTTATTATCCCCATTTTACAGGGGAAACTGAGGCAAATAGAGATTAAGTGACTTGCTCAAAGTCGCACAGCTAAGGCCAAATTTGAACTTGGGTCTTGTTGACTCTAAGCCCAACACTTTACCCCCTGCACCATCTAGCTGCACTAAATAGCTATGGTTCAATGCATATTTTGTTGAATGAAATATAATTTATTTTGAGGAATCACTCATGCAAAATGATTAAAGTATTAAATTGTGCAAACAAATCCATTTGAAATTCAGAGGAGAAGAACTGGATGCTAGAGAAGATGTGGAAGCCTTAGTAGAAGAAACAGAAAGGAAGACATTGCTAACTAAGAACTAACAAGAGTTTATCAAAAACAAATGTGAGGTAGGGCAGCTGAGTGGCTCAGTGGATTGAAAGCCAGGTCTAGAGACCAGAGGCTCTGGGTTCAAATCTGGCCTCAGATGCTTCCTAGCTGTGTGACTCTGGACAATTCACTTAACCCTTGTTGCCTAGCCGTTACCACTCTTCTGCCAAGGAGTCAACAACACATAGTACTGAATCTAAGAAAGAAAGAAAAATTTTACAAAAAAAAAAAAAGAAAAGAAAGAAAGAACAAATATGCTAGACCAACTTTATTTCCTTTTTTTCAAACACAACTTGGCACAGCAAATAGAATGCTGGTGTATACAGGAAATGCCCTAGACATAGTAAGCCTACATTTTAGTAAAACTTTTGAAGGTGTTCACCATGATATCTTTGTGAAAGGGTAGATATATTAAAACTTCCATAGTGTTGGAGCTGAAAATGACATTGGAAGTCATTGCATCTAACCTTTTCATTTTATAGATAAAGAATCTGAGGCAGAGAGAGGTTGGGGTTCTTGCCCAGTGTCAGACAGTTATCAAATGTATAAGTTGAAATCAGGTTTTTCTGAAACCAGGTCTAGCACTCTACCCACTGAGCCATTTAGCTTTCTTTCTTGGCCCCTCTTGTTGCTAGACTCTCTTCTTCACCAAATTTCCTTCTATTTACTTATTTGTGTATATCTTGTAGACACTCACTAGAATATAAGCTCCCTGAAGATAGGATTCATTTCTTTTCATCTTTATATCCTCATTGACTAGAACAGAGCTTTTTACAAAGTACACACTTAATAAATGTTCATTATGTTGTTCTGTTGAGTTCGACAAGATGAAGACAACAACTAGGACGACAAGTTGGATACAAAACCAGTTGAAAAAAAGATACCCAAAGACTGGTAATTAATAGATTAATGTCAGGCAGGGGGGACTCTAATCAGAATTCTGTTACTGTACATATTCTATTCAATGATTTGTCAATTTTTTAAAGGAGATTGAAGAAATTGATGAAATGCTTAACAAGTTTTAACTCAAAGCTAAGGTATTAGATGGCAGGACCAAGATCCCCAGAAAATCTCATCAGGATAGAAGGATAAACTGATTCTAATAAAAAATTCAACTTTTAAGTGAACTTGCCTTAACCAAAAAATCTATTTCATGAGCACAGAATGGAAGAGGTGTAGCTAAATATTGTTCTTGTTTGTTGTTTTTTTTTAAAGGTTGGAGGGAGGAGTTTCTAGTAGACTGTAAATTCAATATGAGTCAATAATAAGACAACGCATACAAAAAATCAGAGTGATCTTCAGATGAATAACAAGAATATAGTGTCCAGAATAAGGGAGTTCAGCTGTATTTTCCCCTAGATACACCACACCTGGAAAGTTTTCATTTCTGAGTGCCATATATTAAGAAGGACTTTGAGAAAATGTAGGAGGCCCAAAAATGGGCAAATAATATGATTAGGAGATGTAAAAGCAAGTCACAGAAGGATCACTTAAAGAACCTGGGAATGTATTAACTGGAAAAGTTCTCCAGGCCATACAGAAGAAGCATATAATTATCTTCATATATCTGATGGGTTATCACATGATGAACAAAACTTGCTCTGTATGGCCTCAGATGTCAGAAATAGAAGCAATGAGTGAAAGAGGCAGAAAGATGGATTTTTTTGGCTCAATATAAGAAAAAATTCCTAACACTGTAACTCTTCCTCTGCTTTGGGTGGGAGGTTTTCAAAAAGAGTTTTAATAACCACTTGTCAGACATTTCATAGCAAGAATTCCTTCCCAGGTGCATGTTGTACCCTATGTACAATTCTATGAACATATGACCTTTAATGGTTTCCCCAAATCTTAGATTCTATAAGCCTATGCCAGGGATTCTAAGCCTGGGGTAAAAGAATTTATTTGTTTGTTGGCTCTTTATTTGGTAGCTGTATTTCAATACAATTGATTCCCCTTCTAATCCTATGCATGTTATTTTATTCACTTAAAAACATTAATCTGAGAAGGTTCCATAGCTTTCATCAAACTGCCAAAGGGGTCTGTGACACAAAAACACATTAAGAACCTTGATCTCCACTGAGTCTTAAAGGATACATAGGATTTGGGTAAGCAGAAATGAGAGTAAAGGAAATGACAAATGACAGACAAGGCTACAAAAGAATCATTGTCTATTTGTGGGATAAAATGGGGATTGGTTTGATTAGCGTGGAAGGGTTTTGAGGAGGGGGTAAAAAAGAGATAACATTAGATAGGTGAGGGGAACCCAGTCATTAGGAGTAAGAGATTATAAGAAATCAATACATTAGCATTTTATAACAACATCTTCAGGAAAATACTGAAATTATTTCCTTATTGCTAGAATCATAGATGTACACTACTGGACATATACCCACAAAAAGGTCAGTGATAGAAATAAAAGTTCCATATATAATAAAATATAAAAATAAGAGTACTTTTTGTAATTAAAAAAGTTGAAAACAAAAAGGTTACGTACCACTAGGGAATAACTAAAAAAATTTGTAATGAAATCTTATCAAACTATAAGAAATTACAAAAATCCACAATTCAGACAAATATAGGAAACCTTGGGTGAAGTGATGCAGAGCAACAAAAACAGATCCCAGAAAACAATATAATGATTAAAACAGTGTAAATGAAAAAAACACTAAAAGGAAGCTAAACTTAGGGTAATTTCCAAGAGTGGCCTTTGTTGTATAAAACCTTTGGATAAAAGTTAGAGACTACAAGGAGTGTATCATATCTTCTCAGGTTTGATTGCAAATGCTGAATTATTTTTCTTTGTTGGAGGTAAAGAAAGAGAAGAGGACAGAACATACATATCAGAAAATTTCTGAGATGTACAAATGGCAGTGATAAAAAGTCATGGCAAAATAATCAAAATAAAATGAGAAGATTAGAATAGATGACCTTTAGTCCCTTCTAACCCTAACACTAGGATTCTTTGGTCCTAAAATAAACAATTCTTAAAAAGGTACATCTTATCCTCCTCGTCCTTCTTTTCTCCTCCTCTTGCTCCTCCTTCAGAAAGCCAGAAGGGATTTTCCTTGAGGGCAAGGAACTTGATGCCTTATGCTTCTTAATACCTTTCACAATCCCTTCCAACTTGTCTATGACCCAAAGGAACACATGAACCAAGCCAACCTAGTACCTTGAAAAGAAAACTAAAAATAAAGAAGTAAAGTGAAGAGCCCTTGGAAACCAGGGGGTCCTATTTGTCCTATAGCAGCCCTTCATTAATCATTTGTTAACTTTGGAGAGTGGCCAAAGTAAGGAGTAACTGGAATCTTTGGAGTAACAGTAGCTTTCTTTGCTACCTTCCTTTCCTCTTATAATATGTGGAGTCAGGCATCTGGAATGATCTCACAGGTATTTTATCTCCTTCCATACTAGGATTGGATAGGACAGGGCTAAATTAAACACCTTTGTCCCTCACTAGCAACAATAAAATAAGATGGAAAATTGCCATCCCACTCAGAATTGTCAAATTCAGTCACAATGGTATTCCTTCACTCAATCTGGGTGGCAGGTGTGACCCAGCAATGAAAAAAAAAATTCTTCTACCTTCTGAACCAAAGGAAAACCTTACTCATGCAGAAAGAGATCTATACATGGGCACATATATCATAGTTAGGCAGTGGTTCATGAGGGAAATTAAATTCCCATAATTATGCTAACCTTGTGTACTGAACCTACCATATCTGAATATACCATAACTGAATATACAGTAATTACTGAAACTATCAATATATTAGAAGATGTTGATCAAGCAAGCAGCATAATTTTGGGTGAAGTTAATGCACAAGCGGGGACACCTGTTTACTCTCACATCATGAACAGATTCCAGACAAGCACAAACAGTAAGTGGATATTTCTTGACACGGCCTATATCAAGAGATCATCAACATTACTTCCCTGCAAATTCATAAACCTGGGGTGATGATCAAGATGATGATAGTAATGATGGGAATGATAAAGCAGACAAAAATAATTATAATAAGAAGGAAAGAAGGAAGAAAGGAAGCAGGGAGGGAGAGAGGGAGGTAGGAAGAAAAAAGGAAGGAAGAAAAAAGGAAGGAAGGAAGGAAGGAAGGAAGGAAGGAAGGAAGGAAGGAAGGAAAGAAGTGAGGGTGGGAAGAACAAAACAAAGACAACGAAAGAGGGAAGGAAGAAAGATTACCACCACCATCTTATAGCTTATCATTTAGCAGAGAGAAAGGAAATACATTAATTCCCATGTTAAAATATGCAGACCCAGTTAAGAAGCATATGTGATCTAAGGTATAGCATTTCAAAATCAAGGAAATCAAACCTAAAATCATACAAAGCAGGATCAGTCTAGCCATCCCTATGTAGTTTCATCATACCAACCTCTGATATAGCATCCTGAGCACTCATGATTTCAGAAATGAGCAAGAAAGAATCTGCCCTTTTCAGTCACTCTATCTATGCAGGGATTCAATTGCATTTATCCTATCTCCAGGCACAACTGTCCTGCCAAGTATCTGAAAATGAAAATGGGATAGCTTTATAGAATGCCACATTACATGACTAACATTATATGACTAACCAAGTTACTAGAGGAAGGTCAGAGAAAAGATTAATGGTGAATTTGCACATTAGAAAGGAAGCATAAAGTTGTAGAAAACACATTGAACTTGAAATCAGATGAAGGCCAAGTCCTGTCTCAACCACTTATTTGCTGTGTGAATTTGGGCAACTCCAAACCTAGGCTTTCTTGTACCTTCCATGCCACCTTCACTAGGTGGTTATAAGGGTGTAATGAGATCATAGTTGTAAAAGTGTTTTGTAAACTGTAAAATACAATACAAATGCTTATAGCAGGCGGTCGGCCACATTGGGAAAAAGGAAATTCTAAAATCCTACAATTGTGTTACAAGAATGAATACTTGTACAAGTATCCATGAAACATTTAAAAACCTAGAGGAAGTCTGCCAAAGAGTAGATCCTCTATGGAACACTTATAGAAAGTCCTAAAGATAAGTTGTAGCCATGGAGATCACAGATCCACCAAAAGTCTTAAAGCAGCATCACAGCAGACGTCAAATGAACAATCATTGGATTTTTCCAAATATAGAAGAGTGTGTGCCTTATGTACCAAGCCAAAAGGGATCAAAAATAAGGAAATTCTCTAAACAAAAAGCAAAAAGATTTATTATTTTTAAATTGGAAGGAGAGACTATTAAATATATATATATTTTAAATACAGACAAATGTGCAAGAATTGGTATCAGGGATCAGGGTGCCATATCCTTCTCTAAGAATAATGGCAACCCCAGGGCATAAACATTGTCAACTAAGCTAGCTCCATTTATTTTTTGTTCTAAGGAAGAATAAAATGGATTACTCAAGTCTAACAAGCTGATGTCTCCCATTAAATCAATAATTTTTGTTTCATTCATGTATTTTGGAGAATATAGCTCCAAAGAAGAATTTTTCTATGGGACATTAATCAGAAAAAAAACCCTATGATCTGATGCCATCACATATTATTCTTGCTACTCTTGATCATTCACAAGTCACATTATGAAAGGATAATCATGTCACCAAGAGACAACATGTCATAGCACATAGAGGGCCAACCTCAGGAACAGTAACTCACACACAAGTACTGATTCTGACTCACTGTAGTTCTGAAGTTGGAGGTAAGCTACTCCACCTATTCAGATGTGTGGCCAATCTGCATTAGTGGAAGGAGTTTCAACACTAGGAGGTCCCTACCCCAGTGAAATCATAGACCCACTCCTCCCTTTGTATCTATAGCTCATCTATATATGCAAAAATAAAAAGTCCAGCATAATAAATATCAGAGATCACATGTTCTAGAGCAGTGGTTCCCAAACTTTTTTTGGCCTACCACCCCCTTTCCAGAAAAAATATTACTTAGCGCTCCTTGAAATTAATTTTTTTTTATTTTAATAGCAATTAATAGGAAAGATAAATGGACCTGTGGCCATCACCACTCCCCTGGATTGCTGCAGCACCCACCAGGGGGCGGTGGCACCCACTTTGGGAATCACTGTTATAGATCCATAAACCAAACTAGAAATGCTAAAAAAGGAAAGTGTATGGTTAGTATACCAAAGAGTGGATCAAGGGGTTTGTGTCCCACTAAGGATTTTTGTTTGTTTCACATAAAATAATTGTCACAGAAACTGAAGTCAGATCATAAATTCACTCCTATTTCTAGTGCCAAATTCATAATTAATAATTCTCTCCACAGTGTTGATATCTATTCTACAATCCTTAACAATGCGTGTTTTAAAAAATTATCTTTTAAAAAGGAAATACATTCTTAGTGGTTTTTATTGTATTATGGAGTTTCTAGAGCAGTGTTTACAAAATGCAAAAATATTTGACTAGTTAAAAAAGTCAATCAAATCATACATATTCAAACAAAACAACTTACTAACCACATTTTCACCTTAATCTTGGCATCAAACTACAGCCTCAAAGCCACAGCCCAGGTCTGGGTCTGGTGAATTAGCTCTACATTGGGACTATTCATTGACTCTGAAAGAGCTATTACTCAGTAGTAAAACAAAGGTGAAGTAAAGGCCTGTAAGTCGGCCTGTTTCTGTGTTTATTTTAGATTAAATGAAGATAAATTTTAAAATATTTTGCCCTATCAAGAAGAATCACTTAGAGTAACATGGCTTCATGGAAGAAATAATACCAAATAGTCATTCTGATTGCTTATTTGCTGAAGTTTAGTGAAAAGGTAAACACTTGGAGAAGAAAAAAAAAAAAACCTAAGCGCTGTTTTTAAAGCCTTATAAGCTAAAGAGTTGCATTATTGGAATATAGCCCAATGATGGCCTCAAAAATACAGTCTTGTTGCTTTACCACACATTATGTAAAAGCTCCTGTAACCAATCACATGTAATTGCCTCTTTATGTATTTGCTGACTTGATACGTTTTTAAGTGTTAGTCCTCATATTCCAAGTTATGCGAAATCCCCTCTGGTGGCCTCCCACTAGACAACTTAAATAATCACCTGCCTCTAGCTGGTTTGTAATTTTAGCAAAATAGAATTTAGCAATTTGTGAGAAGGGTGTGCAGAACTGGAATTAAGCCTATCTTTTTTTGCTGGGGAATACAAATTCTTTCACAGAATTGCAAGAAAAATTAAGAACTATAGGGTTGGTGATTAAACTTTTCCAGTACACTTCAAAGACTTTAATTCATGCTGTGAACTAAAATGATGACAATCATGATAATAAAGCTGACAATGATGACAACAATGTCCATGACAAGAACAATTCTAGGAGCAATGGAAAGGCATGTGATGGGGGAAACAGATTTCACCATATTAAAAACAAGAAACAGCTAAGTAGAACCAGAATAAAGAATGCCATTCATCAAATAAATGTCTGGTCAAAAAAAAAAGACTGGTCACATGGAAAGAATGAGGGACAACAGTTCAATGGACAAAGAACCAAGCCTGGAGACAGGAGCTCCTGGGTTCAAATCTGGTCTCAGATACTTCCTACTTGTGTAACCCTGAATAAGTCACTTAACCCCAATTGCCAGCCCTTACCACTCTTCTGCCTTGGAGTCAATATTAAGTATTCTAAGCCAGAAGGTAAGGGTTTAAAAAAATGAGGGATAAACAATGTACAACCTATGTGCTTCATTAGTGTTCTTGTAATAGCAAGAGAAAGCAATGAAGTCTCCTAGGATGTTGTATGGACCCTCAATGGTAAACTGATGGAATCTAGACAAGAGTCAAACAGGATGGGCAGGCATGGATGTGTTTGCTATCTGAATCACTGAAGGGAATGACAATATTAATGATGTTATAGATGTATTTAAGCTTTTGAGTAATATTAATAATTACTATTTGCACTACAGAAAAGAGTAAGTGATGATTTGCAAGAGGCTTTGAACCACTGAATTAGGATGAACTGGGCATATATTGAACATTCACCAATTGATACAGTTCGCTTCTCTTATTCTCTACATTTCTGAGGTTATCTGTTCCTGCTATGTTTGATGGCCATCTTTGGTTTTTGTTTTCTTTATCTTCTGTCTTAGAACCTATACTTAGCATCAGTTCTAAAACAGAAGAAAGGATAAGGGATAGACCACTGGAATTAAATGACTTGTCCAATGTCACAAAACATTAACTTTTCAGGGTTATACAACTAGTAAGTATTAGAGGTCAGCTTCAAATCCAGTCCTTCTCAGCTCTAAATCTCATGTTCTAGACATTATATTACATTGACAGTCACCAGAAAAAGAGCTCCCAAATTTAATTTTTTCTCAAAGATTTTCTAGCAGCTGTATTTTCTGATATTTAAATTGGGCATAAGCACCAATTTGAAACACTTTGAAGATAGGATAAGACTTCTTTTCCATTCCTTCCTTTTCTTTTCTCTTCTTTTTTATCCTTTCTTTTCTAAGAAAGAAAATTCCCATTGGAAGAAATTGAATCCTGAACATTAGAATTTTATAGCTACTGTCAGAACAGTGAAAAGAACATTGGTCATTGTGAAGTCTCCATAGGCAATGTAAGATTCCCCCAAAAATAATTTTGAAAAAACTGTTTTTTTGTTTTTTGGGGGTTTTTTGTTGGTTTCATCAGAGGCTTTCCACAGAGTCCTGCCATCTGTAGGATTAAGCCTATCCCCCAATATCTAGTAAGCCTGTGCAAATTGTTTGTACATCAAAAAGTCATTACACCTAAGAGTGCAAATGCTGCAATTTGCCCATGTGTGGGTTAGAAAATGACAGCCCTCTATTAGCCCAAAGAAATGCCATTTCAAAAATGGAGTCACGTCTCTGCATGGCAAATAAGTGAGTGAAGGAAAGGGAAGAGGAGAGAGAATAAAGCTTTATAGAGTGCCTACTATGTGCCAGGCACTGCACTAAGAGCTTTTTACAAATAGTATCTCATTTGATATAAGTGAATATTTTTGAAAAAAAGAATGCCTAAGGATTTGGTATTTACATTCATGCTTAATCAGAAAAAGTGATTATATTCAACCCATGTCAGCCCAATTATTGAGTAGGGTAGAAAGGGAAGGGGAAGGAGAATGAGCATTTGTTTAAGAGCCTATTATGCCCCCAGTAAGTACTTAAACCAACTGCAATCTTCTAGGGCAACAATAGTAGATTCTGTAGCAGGTTAGGCTTTGTGATATTTGACTCATAGTATATCTGAATTCATTAAATTATAAGCCATGATGTAATGGGATTCTATTGTATTTTCAAGGAGGTATTGGAGAAAAACAGAATATAATGGAGGAATTTTGGTTGAAAGCTACTTTGGAATGGTAAAAAAGAAGACAAGTAGTAAAAAAAATTAAAGGAGTTTAAATCAAAAGCAATTATACTTGTATCAGATAACTTCATCTAGGGAATTTGTGGATTTCTCTTAACACTAATGCAATTATGAGAAGTTCCACCTTACAGTCTTTTCCCTAAGTTAACTTCAATTCAAAATGTCGGAGGCAAGGGAGGAGAAATCCTGCTACAAATTAAGTAAATTTTCTTTTCAAGGAACTTAAATTAGCTGGGAAAGTTATGACAAGAATATTTTGGTCAAGTATCGTTACATAATCCAAGAATAAAAAAGGTTTTCATCAACAATGTCTAATTAGAGGTGGTTATTCAAGTTTCCGAAGACTGTTACCTGAAACTCAAGAGAATCAAGTCCTGTAACACGCTATCAAAAGAAAAATGTATAGGATTCAATTAAAATGCTCTACCTGTTACTTGAACTGCTGGGAAGAAGCTGAGGACCAGGAGCATCCTGAGGATCATGATAGCGTTGAGCTTAAAGCTGTGGCCTCCTCTTCTTACAAAGAGATTGGAGGAAGGCCAGTGATCCAAGCAAGGCAGCCTGGTGAAACCTCACTGGGTGTCATTCACATTCTGTACTTTGCTTCCTGAGGGCACATAATATAAAAGAAACTCAACCACAGGCAGATGTAGTAATATCTCAAACAGGAAGCTGAATTATTTTGATGATGTTAGCCTTTTTTGTCTGTTCCATTTTTGTTTTATTTTTTTTTTTAAGTTTTCCCTCCTACCTTAGAATGGGTTTTTTTTTTTTACTACTTGCCTTCTTTTTTACCATCCCAAAGTAGCTTTCAACCAAAATTCCTCCATTATATTCTGTTAAGGAAGGGTTATAACAGCAATTGGGGTTAA
The DNA here is from genome assembly GCF_016433145.1 of Gracilinanus agilis. Taxonomy (NCBI): domain Eukaryota; kingdom Metazoa; phylum Chordata; class Mammalia; order Didelphimorphia; family Didelphidae; genus Gracilinanus; species Gracilinanus agilis. The sequence goes on along the minus strand of NC_058132.1, from coordinate 597,764,128 downwards.
GTGACTTGTCCAGAGTCTCAAAGCTAGGAAATGCCTGAGGCTAGATATGAACCCAAGACTTCTCATCTCTAGGCCTGGCTCTCTATCCCCTAAGCCATCTAGCCATTCTGTCTATTCCCTTTAAAAAAAATAACAGTTACCAGTAAGAAAGATTCCCACATGTCCTTAAGATAGTTTCTGAACAAAACAAATACAACTATATCATAATTTGTTTTTTAAAAATTAGTTTATTAAAAAAAACACGTGTTTCCTTTGTAATCCCATGTATTTTATCCAATGCATTTGAAGACATTGTTCCAAGATTTGCTAAAGGGATCATGCAAAGAGTTTCTATTAAATATTTAACAACTGGCTTTCTGGGAAGAAAATGTATGTACGATACTTTTTTCTTCCTGTTTTTATTTTATTAAAATTTAAAAAAATTTTAAAAATATTTAATTTTTTTCAATTACATATAAAAACAATTTTTAACATTAGATTTTTAAAAATTTTGAGTTTCAAATTTTCCCCTCTGCTCCCCATTTTTGGGAAGGCAAGCAATTTGATACAGGCTGTATATATGTTTTACTTTTAAGTTTAATCTGCATTATTAACATTTTCTCTATCACTTTCTTAAGGCTAATAAACAACAAAATAATGATTCAAGGCCAAAAAAAAAAAAAAAGATAGTTTCTGGCCAAAAAAAAAGGATGGTGCTAGACTTCCAAAAGAATGTCAGGAGCAGACACAGAAGTATCTTCCAGAGCAGGTTATTCCTAATATTTCTAGTAAAATGGGCCCCAGAAAAAGAACTCCTGAATTGTCAAAAGAAGAAAGTAGTTGGTAAAAGCAAAGGAACACTTGACCTGGAAGGGAAGTTTGGAGTGTTCCATGATAGAGAGATTATTCTAAGCAAGGCACTGTGGAGCTACAGATACAAAGACAAAAACTAAAACTTACCATCAAAAAACATATGCAACTGTAAGTAGAGAAAATGTGTGTTGGGTGCCCAAGAATGGGGTAAATAGGATTCATGTGAATGAAAATGGATAAAAATGAATGAAAATGGATAAAAAAAAACACTCTGAGGAAAAGTTAAAGGCCATGAAATTGGTTAGAAGAAAAAGCCAAAGGATAAATCGATGGATTGGGTTAGTCTGAATGTAGTTGTGGAGTTTCAGGATAGGCATTGCTTCAGGGATTATTTTAGTGATGGGGTATGACTCAGAATGAGGGAAGCATAGCTGGTAGTGATACAACCTTCAACCTTCTAAATGGAAGAACTGTCTGACATGATCCAGAGAAGACAAGAGAAGCCAAGAAGAAGGGAGTCTCTGAGATGCTTAACTGCTATTCCATTAAAGGTGACTAAGATGTGTTAAAGAGATGTTTTTTTCTTGAACCAAGTCAACCATGCCCAAATAGCAGTCATCATCTCCCTTAGAAAGTCCTAAGAGAAAGGCAAAAAAAAGTTTGTATAAACAGATAAAATAATAGATATGGAGAGAGAAACAGAGAGTGAGATAGAGAGAAAGAGAGAGACAGAGAGTGAGTTAGAGAGAGAGATAGAAAGAAAGAAAGAGATAGAGACAGAGAAAGTGCTATGAGTGATTAAGAAATCTCCCTTTTCTTAATATATCAACAGATTAAAAGGGTTTATGTCAAAATAGCAAGTACCTAGTCTTTCCCTTCTGCATCAATCTATAGGAGAGTTGGAGTGAGATAGGGAGCAGATAAGACGCACAACCTTCCACCCCTGGGTATTTGAGAGGATATAAGGTCATTTTCTTGGGGTCATGGGTGTTGAGAAGTCAATAGTACATTTCTTTGATATAACAATTCTTGTAATGTTAAGTAAATTGTTCTTCTTTGCTACTGAAATAAAGTCTAATTGGTTAGCAATTAAAAATAGATCAGGAATCAGAGTTAGAATTGCCAGTGGGGGCAACTGCACCGACACAAGTATCTAGGAGTCAAGATGTAACAGGAAAAGCAAGGTCTTGAAAATATTGACATACCCCTATGACTTTAGTAACTCTTCAAGTATATAAAGCCCTGATTGAGTCATAAATTTCTTAAATCCCAAAGATAGAAGGGATATTATTCTTTACCTAGTCTTAAAGAGCATAAATTTAAAGCTAAAGGGAGACCCTGAAGATCATCTGGTCCAGTGGAAAGAGTACTGGCTCTGGACTCATGAAATAGGTTCAGATTCCAACTCTGTGACTTACCACTACCTGTGTAATCTATCAGAATTCATTAACTAACCTGGATCATAATTTCCTCAAATGTAAATGGCCTCTGAGTCTCCTTCCTGCTTGACATCTATGACTCCTTGTTTTTTGCTTGAAGGAACCATACTGAAGTTAAGTGATTTATCTGACATTATTTGGGTAGTAAGTGGTGGAGTCAGGAATGGACCCAAGTTATCTTGCTCCAAATCCAAAATGCCTTTTCCACTGCACTATAGTCCAATTTCCTAATTTTTACAAATGAAGAAACTGAGGCCAAGAGAAGTTAAGTGATTTCTCTAAGGTAATATAACTAGTTTGAGTCAGAACCAAGACACACCCAGCTAATGTTTTGTCCAAATACAGTATTTATTCACCATATTGCCTTCCACTTCCATTACTTTCATTTTCCAGTTTCTTTTGCAATCCCCAAAATGCACACCAGGAATAATAAGCATGATCGTCTTCTGCCATCACTTCCACCTGTCCTCTTTCTCTGTTTTCCTCTTCCATTTCAAATCTTATCATCCTTCAAGACCCAAAATAAATTCTCCTTACTCAGGCAACTATGTTTGCTATCCTTGATTAGATGTCAACAATATGGTAATATGCTGCATGTTTTTTAAGCCCTTACTTTCTGTTTTAGTATCAATTCTAAAACAGAAGAGTCACAAGTACTAGAAATTAAGCAACTTGCACTGGGTCACACACTTCTGAGTCCAGACTTGAACCCAGATCCTCTATATTCCAGGCTTGATATTCTATCCATGGTGCTACTGAGCTTGCCCCTACTGTATAGTATTTATGCTGATCATATATCAATCAATTGCCCTTTGGGCTAGTAAGAATTTATTAGGGTTCCTTAAGTTTGCTTTCTTTAGATATTGTGGCATTTCATGACTTACAATCCCTATTGTTGTATTGTTCACAGTTGAGGCAGTGTGATAAAATGGAAGAGCACATGACTTGTAATTGAAGAACCTCAGTTTAGGTCCTAGCTCTTCAGCTTATTAACTGTGTGACTTTAGGCAAGTCATTTAACTTCTCGGTTTCCTGATCTGTAAGATAAAAAGATTGCATTAGATGATCTCTCATGCCCCTTTTAGATGTCAGACACTCTGTGATTCTAAGAATTAGCAGTCATTGGTTTACAGGTACACCTGCTATTTGGCCTCCAATGTAGTAAACTAGAATCTCAGAGATGCCCTTGCAAATTTCTCCCTTCTTCCTTCATGACAGTAAATCTGAATTTCTGCACACACAGTTAAGAGGAAAGAGACAAACTACACCTAACCCTGATATCATCCTGGAGGAACAAGTCTTGCTCAGTCAAGGGCTCTTGTTAGCAAGATAGATATCTACATGATCAGAAATCTAGAGATGGTTTCATAAAGATAGGTCAAGCCCCCTGATGTACTGGAAACATAAAAGAAAATATACCTGGGCCCTCCCTTCTAAGAACCTCCCATAGAACAAACTGTAAAGATGGCAGTGTTCAGTTCCATTTTCTACCAAAGGAACAGAATAAAGAAGATTTGGGGTTATTAGCTAGTAAACTACTCCATAAAAGAAGACTATCTCAGTTGGAGAAATCGTTTGGACAAGCTTTCATCTAGCCAGACCCTGACACATCTAGGTGCTTTGCTCCACAGCTTTGAAATTACTACTACAAACTGTTTAAAACTTCTGCCTTCCTAATAGATCTGATATTCCAATAAACTCTTATACGACTGGAAAAAACCTTTGTCATCTCCTTTCTGATTGTGACTGTGCCACATTCTGTTTTTCTAGGATGGCTCTTACCCAAGACTCTGTTGATTATCCTTAATCACTAGCATGCCTTGATGCCATTGCTGCCTAAAAGCTAAGGATTCAAAAGGTAGAGCAGCCTGCTCTGGGCAAGGACCACATGTAGGAAACAAAAATGAGAAGTGACCAAAAGCCAGAAAGACTGGTCACCAGTTGGGGAGTATTGATTTCCAAAAAGAAAAATGAGTAAATGGGACCCAATGTCAGGCAGGATCCCAAAGAACATGTCTAGATGTATTTGAGTTCATAGAAGCAGTGGGAACTCTAATTTTGGGGGATTGTCCTTTGAATTTTTCCATCATATTCAGCTATAACCAGCTCCTTGATGGTACTTACATTGGAAACATTTGAGATACCATGATGGTGGACAGTGTAAGGGGACAAAAAAAATTACAGCAGTGTAAGTAATCCCTGTGTCAGAAATGCCTATGCATGGAAGAACTGTACTGCTTTGCAAGGATATCACACACAATTGTAGGATTCATTAATTTACTAATACCATGACTTGTTTCATAGTATTTGGTCTGTGGTTGCCATAAGCCATCTTAAGATACGTACAAAGATGTTTTCTTCTTAGAATTTTTGTAACTAAAATGTCATCCTTCCTCTTAGAATGCAAATGATTGGTATTACTTGCTAGAGAATACATATATAGGGGACATGGTAAAAATAGGGTGCAACTTGGAGTCAGGAAGTCATGAGTTTGAATTGTGCCTCAAATATTTATTGGTTTTGTGACTGCGCTTAACCTCTCTTAGCCTCAGTTTCCGTATCTATAAAAGGGGCATAATAGTACTTATAGGGTCAATCAAATGAGATAAAATATGTTAAGTCCTTTGCAAACTTTAAAAAACTTTATATGCTAGCTTTTTAAATATAAAAATATTAATAACTGAAGCCTTTTCTCCTAGTTGAAATTTTTGAATATTGTAAAATTTTTTCCCCTCCAAACCCTATAGAATCTGAGCTGGCATTCATATGTGGAGTCCCAAGTGAAATGCCTTTAGCACTTCTACTAGAGAGGTTTTGATCTTTTATTTGAATTAATGATCCACGTCCATCATTCTGACAATGGTCTGGCAATTCAGAGGTAGAGACCTGGGAATACTCATGTCCATGCAAATTTGGTTACTTCTTGTTTGTTCTTATTTTCTAAGAGGACCAATGACATCAGGAGGTGATATCTTGATTTGTAAGTGAAGAGGCAGAGTTGCACAAAGTCAACATTCAGCCTCACTCCCTCTTCCGGGAATATTCAAAGTCCAGTGGCAAGACAAAAGGAAAAATAAGTGGCAGTGGACTGGGATATAGTGGATGACCTTGACATCTTTGATGTCTGACCAAGCTCAAAGCACCCCCCAGCACCTGATTCAGCTGCCTTAAGGGCTATTGTAACAAATTGCTCTCATCTGTCTATTCTACTAGAAATCTTCACATGTTTCGAGTAAACATCCCTCTAACTCACTGAAGGTTTGAGCCTGTCAGTTCTCTTCAAACTGGATTAGCCTATCAAGACAGTTTCACTGGGCTATGGCTTCTGAGCATGCTAGAACTTCTTGGAGCCACAAGTGACAGTGGGTGGAGGTAAGGGCTCAGTAAGCCCTCACACCAGAGGTACTCATTCTCCCTGCATACCCCTCACACCTTCTACTGTTCTTTTAGTTATGTAGCTTTAAATGTTTCTCATTTGGTTTTGCTTTCATCCTTAAAACCAGTGAAGATCTCTTTTCTCTAGGGATTAGAAACAGGATTTCTCACATTCCACATCACTCCCACCCTCACCCTTTTAGCAGACCTCAAGTAGATAGGAGAGGGACATTTGAAGCCTATGTTTCTCACCCTTCAAGAATTATAATACCCAAAGATCCCAAAGTAGAAATTGGGAAGCCCAAATAATAGATAACACTTATCTTCTCCACCAATCACCAACCTGGAATTCCCAGAAATTGAAGGAACATCCTTAGCACACATCAGAGATGGGACTTTTTCCCTTAATATAAGGAGAAAGCTGGGGATCAGTCTTGAGATTTGCCATAGTATCACCCTAGTCTGCATATATCCTGGTCCCCCTCATCTCTGGCCCATCCCAAAGCCTCCATAAAATGTATACAATTATCTTTTAGTCCCACTTGGACATATAAATAAGTGTTATGCATGAGTTTTCTCCTTTTCCCTTTTCTGGGAAAAGCACTAGTTTGCTAAATAGAGTAGATACTCCTTTTGAGAAGCCTTTGATACCAAATGTAAAGAATTCAAATAGATAGATAAAATGGATTTCTTCTCTGGATAATACCTCTAGAACTCACACAAAATAGCCTTCATTCAAATCACTGCAGTGAGTGTATGTGAGTCATACACATAAAAACCATGGGAAATTGCTTCTCTAGAAAATACGGGAGACTAGTGTTGGTCCTTTGGTTATAAGCATGGTGACCACAGTGAGTCAAAAGAAAATTACATTAAAAGGAAAGAAAAATCAGTCCTATAAAATCTGGCATAGGCAACAAGCACACTATACATTCTCAGAATATTGCCCATGCTCTCAATATCCTGCCAAAGGCATTCCCCAGAATCACTCAAAGATCTTCAATAAAGAATCTTTTCATACCCTCCTTTGTAAGGCACCTCATCTGAGATATTGCCATGAACCCAATATCTATTGGAGTGTTCTTCAATGACATACCTTCTACACTGTTGTTGTCTGTTTACAGCTCTCCATGGCATAAACTTCATTTTCTTCAAGCTGCTAGCATCCTCTACCATTCTTGTTGAGCAGTTGGTCTTCAAACTTTTTGGAGTACCATTCTTTTTTAATAGCTATCACAGCTGAAAACATGCCTCCCAAAAATATGTGCATTGAAATGGATAGTGTGTATGACTGTTTGCATTTGCTGTCAGTCATAAAAGTTAATTTTTTTAATCTTGCCAATCAATTATGAAAAAGTTTTTCAAGAAATTTAACTAGTAAATTTTCTATCTTCCTTTGTGTCAGTCCATTAATTGTTAATCAACTAATTGAGAATTTGTTGCATTTTCATATTTTTGTTAGAGGAGTTCAAAATCCAATGAAATTTAAATAGAAAGATGAGAGGTTTAAATTTTTTACTTCTTTGTTTTTTAAGTGCATAGGAATGAGATTTTTGTATGCGACATGTGTTATGTTGAGTAGCCAAGGTACCATTTTTCAATGCCACATTAGTTATGATGGATTCATACTCTCAGCATGTAATTTTAAGTCACAATAAGTAGGTCAGGCAAAGTCCATCATTAACAATAGTGATTGTAAATCTATATTTCAATGAATCTCGATCATTTTTTCAGAGAGTGGAATTATTTAATATCACTGCCTAGAATACTGAGGAGAATTTAAGAGGGACTGGCAGCTAGGGAGAAAGACTTTGCTTCTCCATGCTCTTACAAAATTTGCAGAGATGCTAGAACACAACGAACACTGAGTTTAATAGTTTTATAGTTGATTATTCTACTAAGGAAGAATCTCTTTATTTTTTAATTTTTATTTTGAATATTTTCCCATAGTTACATGTTTCATGTTCTTTCCCTCTCCCCCAAACCTCCCTAACCCCCCTTAGCTGATGCACAATTCCACTGGGTTTTACATGTATCATTGATTAAGACCTAATTCCATATTATTGATAGTTGGACTAGAATTATTGTTTAGTGTCTACATCCCCAATAGTATCCCCATCAGCCCATATGTTCAAGCAGTTGTTTTTCTTCTGTGTTTCTCCTCCCACAGTTTTTCCTCTGAATGTAGCTAGTTTTCTTTCTCATAAGTCCCTCAGCCTTGCTCTGGATTCTTGCATTGTTGATAGTAGAGAAGTCTGTTATGTTCGATTGTACCACAGTGTATCAGTCTCTGTGTACAATGTTCTCCTGGATCTTGTTATATTGAATCTCTGGGAGCCAGGAGTCCACACTGTTGATTGACAGGTGGATCTGTTGGATATCGGAATGTTCCCAGAGGGCCATGAGAACAGGGGAGAGAGCAGTTGGCCCAGGAGGGTATAAAACACCCTGGCAGCCCTGGCTCGGGGTTCCTTCCCTTCCCTGAGACCTGAGATTGGTGGATCCTGGTCTTGTGGGATTGAGACTTGCTGGGCTCAACCTTGCAAGATCCTCCTGTCTTGTTCCTGTTAAAATCATCAACCTGTACCCAGACCATCATTTCTGATTCTACTGCCCCTAGATATTAGGAAATCTATCATCTATAGCTATCTAGGTTTCCCAGGGCCCGGGAGGGATCCGTAAAGTGGGCAGGAGAAGAAGAAGAGGGTGGAAAGGGGTGGATATCCCAAAGACTGGTTAAGCATATCATCTAGCAAAGAAGAAGGAGCTGAAACACCAAGCAGCAGTTTGCCTAATCTGGTTTGGCTGCGGCCAGGCTGGACCAGAGAAGCTAACCATCCTGACTCATTACTTGCCTACAGTTTTAAGGGTTTATCATTAACAAATTTAATTAGGGTTTCCCAATACCTCTATCCAATCCCAATACCCCATCTTCGTTAAATACAGTCAAAGCCTTTTAAAGTACCTTCCTGAAGTGGTTATTCATAGCTTCTTTGGGAAGGGAGATACGTAGTCAGAGACAAATCGTTACCAAGCTAATAGAGCCCATTTGCACTATCAATCAACCCCAGGTGGGATCTGAAGGGATGTCATTCATTGACCTGAAGGATCCTGCCTGGGCACTGTTATAAAGGAGGGAGGTGTCATATCATCTAGCTAGGGCAAGGCTCAGTGATCTTTCCCTAGCCACCTATCTGGGCTATCACTGTTGTCACACATTTACCAGTGGTAGTATCCAGTTTAGGTCCTCTCCCTCTCTGCATCTACATCTAGTTTTTTAATTTTATAACAATCTACTCCTTTCCCTCTGCATCAATTCCTGGAGGTCATTCCAGTTCATATGGAATTCCTCCAGTTCTTTATTCCTTTAAACACAATAGTAGGAGGAATCTCTTCCCATGTAAAGATACAACCAGCAATATGATCATTTTGAAATCTTGTGAGTGATGGTTTTTTGCCTTCTCTGATTGGTTGATCATTTTTTTTACCTCATTATATGACTGATTAAACACTTATACTAAGAATTTAAAAAGTATCTACTCTGCCATTTTCTTATTTGCTTGTGATCTCATTACTTTTCCATAATTACTTTTCAGGAATCATTTAAAGCAACTTGTCCATTCAGTGAGAGTTAGTATAGCTAAAACTAAGAAATATTATTTGTCAGTCTACTTGACCAAGTACCCATAAACTTAAATGGATTGCATTATATTTCAAGGGAATGTATAAGGAAGGGTATGACCAACAATCCTTCTACATTGTAAAATGCCTAGATGCATAAACTAGAGAAGAAAAGTCTAAGAGAGGAAAAGGAGAACTGTTTTCATATATTTGAAAACCTATATCACATGGAACAAGAGTACAGAGGAGTTAGTTCATACTAACTCCAAAAGCCTAGTGTTAAATTTTCTATGTAAACATTTAAACCTCAGAATTCATCAAATGCTACTGATTAGTTTGGTTTATCATTTGGTTTATTATTTAGATTTAAGGAATTGATAGATAAAATGTTAATAATGTAGATTAAACTGGTTCTTAAATATTTACCAACCCAACCATCTTTGGGAGGAGGGAAGGAAGGGAGGGAGAGAGATAATTCAGGTCTTATAATTTTAGAAAATGTATTTTGAAAATTGTTATTACATGTAATTGGGGAATAAAGATCTTTTAAAAAATAAATAAAAATAAAATATTTACCAGCATACCACTACTTGGAAGACACATTAGATGTCATAAGATTATAGGAGCATTTTGGCATTTTTATTCTGCTGTTTCAGGCATGTCCAACTTTTCATGACTCTTTTGGGGGTTTTCTTGGCAAATATACTGGAATGGTTTGTTATTTCCCTCTTCAGATCATTTTAAAGATGAGGAAACTGAGGCATACAGGGTGAAGTGACTTGTATGAGATCACAAAGCTAGAAAGTGTCTGAACCAGATTTGAACTCAGGAAGAGGAATCTCTTCTGCATCTACTGCACTATCTAGCTCTCCCTATAGGAGCATAGATTTATGGATTTAAGGCTAGAAGGAACCTTAGAAATCATCTAGTCCTGCTATACTCTGGTCTCATAAGACCTTATCTAGAGAATTAAGTTCCATTCTGGGTTCCATAGTTTAAGAAAAACATTGATAAGCTGGAAAATATCCAGGGGTGAGTAACTGGGTTGCTGAAGGGTCTCGAATTCCATAATATATTAGGACTGACTGAAAAAACTGTGTATATTTAACCTGGAAAAGTCTGAGTCCTTTCGGAGGGAACATGACAGTTGTCTGCAAGTATTTTAGCAATTCTCATATAGAAAAGAAGGTAGACTAGTCTGAATTGGGCAATAAATGGGAGTTAAAAAGAGACAAATGTAGACTTAAAGTCAGGGAAAACATCTTAATATTTAGTTTAAAATTGGAATGGGCTATCAGTTGAACTGGTAGTTTCCCTATTTCTAGAGGACTTCCAGGAAAGGCTCCTGATCACTCATCAGGAATGATAGAGGGTGATTCTTTGTGAGTATAGGTTGGACTAAATAGCCAACAAGATCTTTTCCAACTTTCAATCCAAAAGCCAGATTGGAGGGAGGCTTGGTGATAACTTCATTCTCTGAGCTTTCTACTGCACTCAATGGCAGTTAATGGCACCATGGAGAGAGCACTGGGTCTGGAGTCAGAAAGAACTGAGTTCAAATATTGCTTCAGCTACTTACTAGTTGACCCTTGGCAATTCACTTAACTTATCTGCCTCAGTTTTCTGACCTGGCAAAAGGAATCTGCCTTACAGGGATTTTGTGATGATAAAATGAAATATTTTTAAATTGTTTTATAAAATTTTAAATGCAATATAATATCTAGCTATTATTATTAATATTAATGTAATATTGAAGTTGCTGGAAAAAACAATTAGGATGGAGAAAAAGTCCATGAAGCAGGTCCTGGACTTCTTGAGAAAAGAGGGGGAATGATCTGAAGGTTAATAATCCCAAAAAGGATCTCAACTTCATGATGTCAATGGACAGAGTAACTCAAAGGAAGAAGGACTGCTGAGTGATGGTAGCAAAGTCATGGTCTGTAAGTGGCAATGTAGGGCAAGGAATATGTCTACTCTTCCTCTGGCTCAGTGTGTCAAGAGTTGTAAAAGAAGGGATAGCTAGGTGGCTCGGTGGATGGAGAGACAAGCCTAAAGATGGGGGAACCTAGATTCAAATCTGGCCTCAGACACTTCCTACCTGTGTGATCCTGGACAAATCACTTAACCCCCATTGCCTAGTCCTTACCACTCTTCTGCATTGGAACCAATAACAGTATTGATTCTAAGATATAAGGTAAAGGATTAAAAAAAAAGTTTTAAAAGAATTTACACTGAAGAAGGCAATCAAGGAAGGAACCAAAACTTGGTGTGCATCAAAAGATAGGAAAGGAAAAACATGTAAGGAAAATTTTTAGAATAAAGAAGAGTTTGTTAATGAAAGAAAAGGGGTCCCAAAGAACATCATGAAAAGGGACAGTAGAGGAGGAAGAGTACTGGGGAAGGATAGGGCTGACTTGGATGGGGGAAAAAGAGTGAGAAGTGACAAGGGCACAGTTTCAGCTTCACCAGTTTCTGAATCACACAAAAGAGAAAAGGAGCTGTCCAAAAATAGAAAAGTCTTTACCGAGATGACCACCTAGACTCTGACACCTCATCCAGCCTCATCCCTCCCAGACATTAAGCCCAAGGACCATGTCATCTTTAAGTTATTTGCTAACAAGTTTCCAATAATAGCAGAAAACTATTCTCTGAACACCAGAGGGAAAGAATTTGGCTACAAATGCTCTTGCTTTTGTAGAATCATTCCTGGATTCTTGTGCCAAGACAGTGACTTCATATGCCAGAATGGCCCTGATGGTAAAGCCACGATAGGGATGATATTGGTAATGAGCACTTCATCCTAAAATAAGAGTACATCTTGTCCATGGCAAATGGTGGGCCAAATTCAAATGTCTCCCAGTTGTTCATTTATGCAGCTAAGACTGGTTATTTGGATGGTAAACATATGGTCTTTGACCAGGTGAAAGAAAGCATGAATATTTTGGAAGCCTAAGGTACTTTGGCTTCTGGACAAAAACAAGACCAACAGGAAGATCAACATTGCTGACTATGAACAACTCGTATGTATTTTTTTTTGGTATTGCTTTTTGTTTTAACCACTAAACCTTTCCTTGGGTAGCTGGGGAGAACAACTCATCTTCTTCTTTCGCTTGCTTCAGTTCTAGTTGGGGTTCATTCCCCGTTTCCTTCTCAAGCCTGGCTAGATGGCAGAGTTAAGTTTATGAATATAAAATAAAAACTAAAAAGAGATAGAAAGACAGCCAGAAGGAGAAGGAAAAAGGGGGAGGAGAAGGAAGGGGAGGGGAGAGAGAGAGAGAGAGAGAGAGAGAGAGAGAGAGAGAGAGAGAGAGAGAGAGAGAGAGAGAGAGATTGCTGGGAGGAAAGTAGTATCTAGGATTGATCCCTGAGGGCCTTCTGTGATTAAATGAATCCTATCCAGTGCCTATATTATATGTAGGTACTAGATAGGATTCATTATATATATGTGTATATATATATATATGTATATATACAGACAGAGAGCATAAGATTAGATTCTATAGAGAGAATCTAATATAAATATATGTTTATATTTGTGAAATATCTCTGCATAGCAATATATAACATCTAAGGTTCCTTTTATGTCTGAGGCTCCTTCCACCTCTGAGATCCTATAATTCTATCTGTAGAGAGAATAACTGAAATATCACCCCAAACCTAGTATCCCTCCTGTGTTAAAAGTGTTCATACGAAAGTTATTCTTTTGCACAGAAGTTGCCAGTTGTTTCCCAGTTAGCTATCTTTAGGCACTGGCTAGGATTCGTTTAATCACAGAAGGCCCTCAGGGATCAGTCCTAGATATTTACTTTCCTCCCAGCAATAGCTATGTTTTTAGTGCCTTCCAAATCTCAGGTGCTTTGAGGGCCAGAAGTCTTACCAGTCAGAGTGGGAAAATCTGAGAAGCCTTGTTTAATTTTATTGGGGTTGGTTTGAGAAAGGACTAATGTAGTCTTATAATCATCTGCATGGCATTGGATATCTGTCAAAAAGATAAAAGACTCTCAGAGCTCATCAGATTGTTTTCTTCTTTCTTTAAAAAAAAAAAAAGGAAATCCTGAAAAATCTAATTTCCTACATTAATCTGGAATTGTGCTCAGAGTTATAAATTTGTATATACCTTTTGGCCCAGAAATGCCTCTACGAAGTTTATTTCCAAAGCTGATCAGGAAAAAAGGGAAAGAATTTATATGTTCTAAAACATTTATAGCATTGTGGTAGCAAAGAACTGGAAATTGAGGGAATGCCCATCAATCGCAAATATTTTTAAGGGCCTACCATGTACCAGGCCCTGAGGGATACAAGTATGAAGGATGAAATAATCTATCTATTAATCTTAAATGTGCGTGTGTGTGCGTGTGTGTGTGTGGAGAGAGAGAGACACAGAGAGACAGAGGTAGAGAGAGGATGTGGAAGAGAGACAGAAGCAGAACGAGGACAAAGCAGAGAAGGAGAGAGACAGAAAGCAAGAGAGAGAATTCTCTCACACAAAATGAATTCTTGTTTGATGAAACTTCCTAAGGTATTTCAATTTTTTTTGGAAATAAGAATTTCCTCTAGATGTGATGGGAGTAAAGGAAATGGTAGAGAGGATATAGTTCTTTTAATTTTTATCTTTAACATGATTTATTTCTCATAAAAAGCATCTTTTCGCCTAGCCCATTCTGTATAATTGGTAAAATATTCTTATTTTAGGTTTTCAGGGACTTTAATCTTAGTCTCCTTTTGGAAGATCATAATGTTAAGCTTTCCTCCTCCCTAAACAATTTGAAAAGACCTCCATCCTCTAATATGTCATTAAGTTGTACCTACAGGAAATAGAGGATTTGAATTCCATGTTTTTTCCAATGTTCCATCATATCATTGGTCCCCCATGAGAAAGCCCTCAGTTCCCACACTCATTGAATCAGCAAGGTCACTCTGGACACATCCCTCTATATCTTTGGAATGCTGTAGAAAAGTAACAGCTGCTAATGCCCCGCCACTGCTCCTTCCTCATAGCATATCATCCTGTTTGTCACATGAATTAAACCGGCTGGAACCTCAGCTCTCATATACAGCCTCAGATTTATGTAGAAGTGCCCAAAGGACATTCGAGGTTCCTATACCACCACATACACACTAGCTCTAACTATTTAAAAGAATCTTTTCCTAGCTCTAATTTCTAAATTCTTTTAATCTTAATGTTTTCTTTATATATTAGAAAAATCAGCTGCTGTGATGTAAGGAAAACTAAACATTCAGTCCTTGGGTCTAAGGTCAGAAGAAAAAACAACAAAAACAAAAATCAACCATCTTCTCTCTAAATATAGATGATTAAATGTCTGCATTAAAAGATTTTGTTTTTATCTGAGAGAAATGGGAGAAAAAATAAAACACAGAGGCTAAAGGTGGAGGAAAAATAATAGCAAAAATTGTTTGGAGTCAAAGGAAGATGCAGTACTGGAAATTACATATATCGGAAAAATATAGGGGCAACTAGAATGGCTCATTGGATAGAGAAACAGGTCTGCAATTGGAAGGTCTTGGATTCAAATCTAGCCTCAGACTCTTCCTAGTTGTGTGACCCTGGGGCAAGTCACTTAACCCCAATTGCCTATCCCTTTCCATTCTTCTGCCTTGGAATCAATACTTAGTATCAATCATAAGTAAGAATTTTAAAGAAAAAAGATATCAAAATCTATATTGTCCAATAACCCATCCAAAAAACCCTGATTGAGTCTAGAACCTTGTAACATAATAAGATTGTCTCTATCTGAGAAAGAAAGTGTGATGTAGCACTCCACAGAAAAGGGATTCCTCTGGGAACAGTGTTGGCATAATAGTCAATCAAGTCACTGACCTGGTGGGCAGATATCATTTAGAAGTGGTCAGTATGGCCTGGTCAAGATTCATGTTTTGACTATGGTAGCTCCAGGATCCCTTGCTTCAAATCCAGCTTGAGTCTTTGTATATTTCTTGAACCTACACACAGGGAGAAGGAAGGTTTCAATCCTTCATGACTCCCCCACCCAACCACCCAATCCACACACTACTACTATGCAAAAGTTTCAAGCTAAAGTAATCTGAAGGGTTAACCAAAATCTTCTTTGCCAGTAATCAGGCAGTCCTGAAGCCTTTGCTTACAAGGGTGAGTAATAGAAATAACATAGTAATGATAACCAATATTTGTATTGTGCTTTAAGGTTGCAAAATATTTCACACATTTTTTTGGTTTGAATTTTATCTACTGTCTCTACAAGAATTTACTGTAGATGATAATATCTCCATTTTACATATTAGGGAAAAGGGAATCACCAGAATTTCAGGGTATGGTCAGTCTAGCAGCCATTAATATATGTCATCTTCCAAAGAGAGTCCAACATGAGCAATATGGAAATATGTATCACATGAAAGTTTGGGGAGAGGAGAGGGAAGGAGAAAATTTGAATTCTAAAATGTCAAAAGTTGTTTCTACATGTAACTGAAAAAAGAAAATTTGAAAAAGAGAGAGAGAGGCCAACCCATAGATACTGCTATCAGTCTAGGACTGATGGTGAACTTTTTAGACTGAATGCCCAAACTGAAACCTTCATGCCACATGTGAGATGCCACCTCACCCCAGAGAGGGGAAAGAAGGAGTGCTCCCATTGGGCTGCTTGGCAGAGGAGCAAGTGATGTGAGAAATGTCCTCGTGTATGGTGGAGAGGGAGACGAGAGCAGCCCCCTCTGGGACATGTGCCATAGGTTCACCAACATGGGTCTGAGGCATTGCATGAATTGATTTCTGTGAAAAATTGAACTCACTTTTAATGTCAAGGGACCACCCTACTGGTCACTACAAGTTCTTAGAGTCTGGAAGACTTTAAGATTGAGGAAAAGTGGGACTTACTAGAGAAGTCAGTACATTGTATGGGTTTATGGGCCACTGAGTCCTTTTAAGTATTTTCTACATTTGATTATGGGCTTCTATTTTCTCAGTTTTCCAAAAGGTAGAATAAAAGAGTATACTGTAACCAATAAATGCACTGTTACCTGGAATGTATGTATGGAACCTGGTGGTCTTGTTATTCAAATTCATGGGGACTTAGAGATTAGTTATATTCTGAGATTTTTCCAGAGTAAAATAAAAGCAAGGAGAATAGAACAAGTCAAATATTAAATGTTTTGAGAGTAGAGAAATAAGACCAAGATCAAACCTGGTCCATGTAAGCCCTGGACTGTGGCTCCTAGCCTAGGGTTATATAGTCCCCTAGCCATTCCTGCATAATAACTGTATAGATCAAAAAAGAGATGGAAATTGTTTAACTGTATTCTCCATGAAGCAAACAATAGCAGGGTTATTGGGGGAGAAATGGCAATTGTAATGTTGACCGGAAAAGCTCATTTGAGAACTCCATCCCAGTGTCCTTACATAGGAAAATATGAGTTACTCCATCACTTCAGTCCCAGTTTAGCTAAACCAGATTAGCAACAGGAGGAGCACTACTGTAAGCCATCTTCTGCTGAGGAGAGAAAAGGTAAAGTGTGAATGACCTGCTCTGTCTTTTCAGTTTCTAAAAACCTCTGAGTAGGTGATCATTCTTCTATCCCTTCCCACACCCCTTCTCACCCACAGCCCTCCCAGTTACAAAAAGAGAAGCATATGAATTTCCAGTAGGAGACAGAGTAAGTCTCTTGGCACCTCAGACTGTTAGAAATAAAGGCTGACTCCTCAGGACTGGCTGGGGGTGCTATGTCACTACTGAGAAACACACATGTTGATTAGACTTTCTCAAAATAGCAGCAACCTTGATCTGACTGAGCAACAGGAGGTGGCAGACGGGCTAATGATTCCTGTAGTGTTTGAAAAAGCTGTTTGTGAGAACCCTGTGGCAGGAATCCTAAGGGAGTGGTTCAAGCTAAGCCTGGCCAAGGCTGGAGTCTCTCCAGGTCTTCACTGTAAACCCTCCAAAAGCTTGATGTTTGTTCTTTTCTTGGACCTATACTTATGGAACGTTTGAAGAAGTGTACTCTTGTGGGGAAAACCAGATCCTCACATTGGTCTGCAGCCTACCCTTCCCTGGTTTATTTGTCAGAGGACATGAGTAGGAAGTTTTGTCTTTGAAGCAATCCAGCTGCTAGTAAAGTGTGTTTGTATTTCATAGGGGCACAAATCCATGTACGTGTGTACATGTGTACGTGTGTGTTTATTAGACATGTAGCTAGACACACATTGGGTAGCTTCTAAGTAGAATGAATAGTTGCATTCTATGTACACAGCCATATCATACTCTAGTACTTTATTGTGTCACAGAAATGGCCTTGATGGCAAAATCAAGCATTTATTTCCATTGCCATCTGTTATCATCACCAACTGTGTTTGACCTCTCCAGCCCCGTAATGTGTGACAAAGTAGCATTGGCACTTAAGAAGACAAAATTAGGAAGGAGCTGGACCTGACCAGATTTGTACAAAAGAAATTAAAGAAATTCAAGTTTGAAAGAACACAATGATAATGACAGTTGGGGTCCAATTTGAAGTTCTCTCAAAGAGAAGATTCCAAAAGAATAGAAAATTATGGGGTTGGGTTTTCTTCAGACCAAATCTATGATTTTATCAATAAGGGATCCTCCTGGTCAAGAAATTTTCTTAACCAATAGAGATCGGCATCTGGTCTATAATTCATTGTTGCTTGGAGACCTTGAGAGATTAATCAACTTTCCCAGAGTCACTATGTGTCACTGTCTTAGAGGTTGCTTTTGAAACCAGTTCTTTCTGATTTCCAGGCCAGATTTCTATCCATTCCCCAGATGCTATTTATCCTCACTTCTCCAAATGTCAAAAGAATACTAAGTACCCTTCTCTGGTACAGATTTTATCATCTCTCTAAAATTTTTATGAGAATGAACTGCGCATATACATAGAGCATCCCTGAGACAAACCTAATAGCAAAACATGCTCGACTTTGTAGACAATATTCTACAACTGACAGAAAAAGAAAATTAATAAGAACTTCCATTGCATTTATTATTTGTGGATAACCAAAAGAAGAAAAAAGACACTAGAAGATTCCATTCCTGATTTAAAAGTTGAGCTGCAGTATATACTAGTGGAGTCAGTATACATACCAATGAGATCATGGATAAATTGAAGAATTGAATAAGTACTATGACTTCTCCCTTCTTGGTATGGACCCATTTTTTGCAATATAATTTATGTTATATACTCTCTACATTAAAGATACTTTTTAAGGTAGACCTACCTTCTGGGCCAGTGCATTCATGACTTCAGAATGTTTCTATTATTCTCCATGTTGTCATTAATCTAAGAGCTGGAATAACCTATCAGAAAAAACTCAGTGTAAGTTCCAAAAGGTGTGAGATGTTGATCTAAACCTAATCTCTCCCATACTGTTTTCCAATTTTCCCAACAGTTTTTGTCAAATAGTGGATTTTTGTCCTAAAAGTTGGGCTCTTTGGGTTTATCATACACTGTCTTGCTGACGTCACTTACCCCAAGTCTATTCCACTGATCCTCCCTTCTGTCTCTTAGTCAGTACCATACTGTTTTGATGACTGCAGCTTTATAGTATAGTATCTGGTACTGCTAGGCCACCTTCCTTCACGTTTTTTTTTTTCATTATTTCCCTTGATATTCTTGATCTTTTGTTATTCCAAATGAAATTTGTTATAGTTTTTTTCTAATTCAGTAAAAAAAGTTTTTTAGTAGTTTGATAGGTATGGCACTAAATAGGTAAATTAATTTGGGTAGAATGGTCATTTTTATTATGTTACCTCATCCTACCCATGAGCAATCAATGTTTTCCCAATTGTTTAGATCTAGTTTTAATTGTTTGGAAAGTGTTTTGTTGTTGTGTTCATATAATTCCTGAGTTTGTTTTGGTAGATAGATTCCTAAGTATTTTATATTGTCTAGTGTGATTTTAAATGATGTTTCTCTTTCTACTTCTTGCTGCTCTAGTGTGTTGGAGATATATAGAAATGCTGATGATTTATGTGCATTTATTTTGTATCCTGCGACTTTGCTAAAGTTGTTGATTATTTCTATTAGCTTTTTAATTGATTCCCTAGGATTTTTTAAGTAGACCATCATATCATTTGCAAAGAGTGACAGCTTAGTCTCCTCCTTGCCTATTTTGATACCTTCAATTTCTTTTTCTTCTCTAATTGCTACTGCTAGTGTTTCTAGTATAATGTTAAATAATAGAGGTGATAGTGGGCATCCTTGTTTCATACCTGATCTTATTGGGGAGGCTTCTAATTTATCCCCATTGTATATGATGCTTGTTGATGGTTTTAGATATATACTGTTTATTACTTTTAGGAAAAGTCTTTCTATTCCTATACTTTCTAGTGTTTTCAGTAGGAGTGGGTGTTGTATTTTGTCAAAGGCTTTTTCAGCATCTATTGAGATAATCATGTGGTTTTTGTTGGTTTGCTTGTTGATATGGTCAATTATGTGAATGGTTTTCCTAATGTTGAACCAGCCGTGTATTCCTGGTATAAATCCCACCTGATCATAATGAATAACCCTTGTGATCACTTGCTGGAATCTCTTTGCTAGTATTCTGTTTAAAATTTTTGCATCTATGTTCATTAAGGAAATTGGTCTGTAGTTTTCTTTCTCTGTTTTTGATCTACCTGTCTTTGAGATTAGTACCATATTTGTATCATAAAAGGAGTTTGGTAGAACTCCTTCTTTACTTATTATGTCAAATAGTTTGTATAGTATTGGAATTAGTTGTTCTTTAAAGGTTTGATAGAATTCACTTGTGAATCCATCTAGTCCTGGGGATTTTTTCTTAGGGAGTTCTTTGATGGCTTGTTCAATTTCTTTTTCTGATATGGGATTATTTAAATGTTCAATTTCTTCTACTGTTAATCTAGGCAATTTATATTTTTGTAAATATTCATCCATCTCACCTAGATTACTATATAATTGGGCAAAAGAGTTTTTAATGATTGCCTTGATTTCCTCTTCATTAGAGGTGAGGTCTCCTTTCTCATCTTTAACACTGATGATTTGGTTTTCTTCTTTCCTTTTTTTAATTAGATTGAACAGTACTTTGTCTATTTTATCTGTTGTTTTTTTCAAAGTACCAGCTTCTAGTCTTATTTATTAATTTTATAGTTCTTTTACTTTCAATTTTATTGATTTCTCTTTTAATTTTTATAATCTCTAATTTGGTGTTTAACTGGGGAAAACAATATGGGAGAGATTAGGTTTAGATAAACATCTCACACCCTACACCAAGATAAATTCAGAATGGGTGAATGACTTGAATATAAAGAAGGAAACTATAAGAAAATTAGGTGAACATAGAATAGTATACCTCTCAGATCTATGGGAAAGGGAAGATTTTAAAACCAAGCAAGAGTTGGAAAAAATTACAAAATGTAAAATAAATAATATTGATTATATTAAATTAAAATTTTTTTTGTACAAACAAAAACAATGCAACCAAAATCAGAAGGGAAACAACAAACTGGGAAAAAATCTTTATAACAAAAAAACTCTCACAGAGGTCTAATTACTCAAATGTACAAGGAGCTAAAACAATTGTATAAAAAAAATCAAGCCATACCCCAATTGATAAATGGGCAAGGGACATGAATAGGCAATTTTCAGATAAAGAAATCAAAAGTATCAATAAGCACATGAGAAAGTGTTCTAAATCTCTAATAATTAGAGAAATGCAAATGAAAATAACTCTGAGGTATCATCTCACACCTAGCAGATTGGCTAAAATAATAGCAGGGGAGAGTAATGAATGTTGGAAGGGATGTGGCCAAATTGGGACATTAATGCATTGCTGGTGGAGTTGTGAACTGATCCAACCATTCTGGATGGCAATTTGGAACTATGCCCAAAGAACAATAAAAGACTGCCTGCCCTTTGACCCAGCCATAGCATTGCTGGGTTTGTACCCCCAAAAAGATCATAGATAAACAGACTTGTATGAAAATATTTATAGCCGTGCTTTTTGTGGTGGCAAAAAACTGGAAAATGAAGGGATGCCCTTCAATTGGGGAATGGCTAAATAAATTGTGGCATATGTTGGTGATGGAATACTATTGTGTTCAAAGGAATAATAAACTGGAGGAATTCCATGTGAACTGGAAGACTTCCAGGAATTTTTGCAGAGTGAAAGGAGCAGAGCCAGAAGAACATTGTATACAGAGACTGATACACTGTGGTAAAATCTAACATAATGGACTTCTGTATTGGCAGCAATGCAATGACCCAGGACAATTCTGAGGGATTTATGGAAAAGAACACTACCCACATTCAGAGGAAGAACTATAGGAGTGGAAACACAGAAGAAAAACAACCACTTGTACACATGGGTTGATGCGGGCATGGTTGGGGATGTAGACACTAAACGACCTCACCAATGTAACTATCAATAATGTAAATAAGTCTTGATTGATCACACATGTTAAAACCAGTGGAAATGTGCATTGGATATGGGGGGAGGGAAAGGGGGTGTGAGGGAGAAAGTAAAAACAAGAATCATGTAACCATGGAAAATGTTTCTAAAAAAATAAAATATTAAAAAATAACAAATAAATAAATAGTAAAAAGAAAGTTCCAAAAGGAAGTGCAAGTGTAAAAAGTGTAACCTGAGAAGACTTTTTGTGAAGAGAATGAAGAAGAAAGACTCAAAGAGAGGCCAAGTGGTAGCCCTCCTGTCTCTGGTTGACAGAAGGAAGAACGCCCAGATTAGTCTAGGAGAGTATGCTACAAAGTGAACTCTACTATAATGTGCTTTGTAAGCAAACCCACCAGGAGAGTTTGGGGGTTCTCCCCCCATTGCCTTTCTGAGAGACAAATCCTAAGGAGAAGATGGCCTCAGAGCTGATAAGTCAGGTATGCAACAAGACTGAGACTATATCACTTAGCTCACTGTCAGCCAGATTTGGATTCGCAACAGCTAAATCTGAATCCCAGTTCTGTCATTTAGTAGCTGTGGGACCCTTAGCCAAGTCTCACTGGCTCTCTGAGATCTCAGTTTTCTCATCCTTTAAATGAGGGAATTTGCCTACATGAACCTCCATATCCCTTTGAGTTCTAAATCTATCATTTGACTTCTGTTGGTGTTACATATTCCAGGAAACACCTGCAACCTACAAATGCAGCTGCAGACACCAAAAATAAAGACATAAAAAGTAAGGTAGAAAGAGCACAGGAATTAAAACCTGACCTATATTCAACTCTATTTAGTTTAACAAAGATTTTCAAGCACTTCCAACTTGCTAGAGAGATAGCTAAGAGATGTAGTGGATATAGTGCAGACCTGGAGTCAGAAAGACTCATCTTCTTGAGTTCAAATCCAGCCTCAGACCCTTATGTGACCTGGGTAAATCAATTAACCATGTTTGCTTCAGTTCCTTAACTACAAAATGAGCTGGAGAAGGAAATGTCAAATAACTTCTATATCTTTACCAAGAAAAACCTAAATGGGATCACAAACAATCAGACATAAATGAAAAATGACTGAACATCCATCCAACTTCTTGCTAGAAATTATGTTGGGCATTAATAATACAAAGACAAAAAAGAAAAAAGAAAAAACCCATCCTTATCTTCCAACAGCTTATGTCCTACTAGGGTTATAACTTTATCTAGATAAATGGAAAATAATTTGAAGAAATAGAAAATAGTGATAACTAAAGGATTAAGAAAAGGCTCCACATGGGAAGTAGCCCTTTGGGACATAAAGAGTTCTTCCAAGGTGTTTAGCTATAAAGGGGACAATAAATATATGGCAATAACTTAAAGGGAGCATGGGGTCAAGTGAAGGTTTTTATTCATAGAAAGCAGGGAAGGAAGCAATGAGTAAGGAGATACTGATGGTGAGAAAGAGTAAGAAAATGGTCTAGGCCTAGGGAGCAAACCCTTAGAGGGGAAAGGAAGGTATAGGAGCAAAGACATAATAGAGGGGTCAGCTGGGTGGCTTAGTGGATTGAGAGCCAGGCCTAGAGACGGGAGGTCCTAGGTTCAAATCTGGCCTCAGACACTTCTCAGCTGTGTGACCCTGGGCAAGTAACTTGACCCCCATTGCCTAGCCCTTACCACTCTTCTGACTTGGAACCAATACACAGTATTGACTCCAAGACAGAAGGTGAGGGTTTAAAAAAAAAAAAAAAGACATAACAGAGTGGTTATTCTTGGCAAAATGAAGGGTTACTTCTTCCTCCAAGACTAAGAAGAAAAGAATAGGAAATTAAGCTGAAAGGGTTTGAGAAATGGAGTTAAGTATATGTTTGTACAACTGATATAATATTAATTGCTTTCTCAATAAGGTGAGGAGGAAGAAATTTTAGAACTCAAACTTTTAAATGAATGTTTAAAATTTAAAATAAATTTAAAAAGTAACAGTAGGGAAAAGACTGCATTAAAGCAGAAAAAGAACTGTATAGATTAATAACACCAATTAATATTTATACAAAATATTAAAATACTGACAAACATGAATAAAATAACATATGTCCTCCCCCCCACCCAAAAAAACCCTTCCATTTTAATCAAATAAGATATATAGCAGTAATTCAGGATTGGGTTAAAATTAATCAAATAATCAGGATTTCCAGCCTTGTACATTATTCCCCCTGCCTCACTCTGTAATCCAGTCAAACTCACTATACTCTTCATATATAACATTCCACTTCCCATCTCGATGACTTTGCACTGGCCTCCCCTGTAAAGCCCTCACTCAACCTCACAGAATATCTCTCACTTCAAGACATAGTTCAAGAATAGTCTTTTAAACAAAGTCTTTCCTGAAGTCTTTGTGTTCTTTTTTCATATTTATTCTATTGCTTGTGAGTAGAGATTGTCTCATTTATTTTATTTGCATTTGTTTAAGATAGCATAAGTGCCTACTAAATGCTTCATGATTGATTGATTTAAGATATCTTTTTTTCCTCAAGAGATAAGGTTCCCTCTTGAAAGAAGAGGAGAGACTGGCATAAAGAACTTGTGGGAAGAAGAGAAGTTTTGGAATTGGCACATTGGGGAGTGTAATAAAGACTCAATCAAGGAAGAATAATGAATCTACCATGCAGCAGTGAGGGCTCAGTTAATATTTAATAACATATAGTTATAGTGAAGTTGGCATTTTATGTAACTTTCCCTTTCAAAGAAGAGGACAGAGATAAATATCAGTACAATAATTATCATCCTTGGAATCAGATAAGGAGAAGAGAAAACTAAGCTGCCACTTAACCTGTTTCTGAAACTGTCTTCCTCATGCTGCTCCCAAGATGTCTCACTATGTCAGTCTTTATATTATACTCCCTCTTTGGCTTTCTGAGAATCATCTGCATAGAAATAATAGTTCAAAGCATGGAAGCTGATAAAATCACAAAGAAAAATGATTCAGAGGAAATGCCTTGGGTGAACCTTCATGGTTAGCAGGAATAAAAAGTCCAGCAAAAGAGGCAGAAGAAGCATTCAGACAGTAAGAGGAGAACCAGGAGAAATCAATGTCATAAAAACTTTGTATCGAGGTGAAGAGGGTCATCAATAGTGTCAAAAACTGTATGAGGTCAAAAAGGATGAGGGATAGAAAATATCATTAGATTTGAGCATTAAGAGATCACTAGTAACAATGGAGAGAGTAGTTTTAATTGAATGATGAAATTAGAAGTCAGAATGCAAAGAATCAAAGTTTGGCACATGCTAATATTTCCTAAGGTACCAGGCAGAGGGCCATGGAACTATTATAAAAATGGTAAGATTCTTAAATTTTTTAACTCCCAAAATGTAATATTCCCCACATTTGCCAAGATAAATACCTTATTTTTTAAAGCCATAAAATAAAATTACTCCCAAGCTAGGAATCTATATGGGCTTCTTCCAGCAGAAGCAAACTTCATTAGATTTCTATAGATGATCCTAAAGAAATGAGTTGTTCTAAAGTTCAGGATCCTCTTGGGTGCTTTCCAAGGTCTCTTGAAGGAGATTCCATTTCTCATGAGGTGGTGATTGCTTCTCATTAAGATATAACTATGTTGTTGCTGTGTCCTCTGGATCCAGGACTGCAATTGTTGGTTCAATTTGTGGTCCTTCCATCACAGTCAGCTCACTGACAAGATTCTCACCTCTGTTATCTACTATGTTATCTATTTTATATCTGGTGCTGGCTTTCACTGTGATTCAATAGTTAATTCAACTACTGAAGCAGAGTATGCTGGGAAACTCATTCACTCCTCAACCACAACTGTTCCGGAAGCTGGTGTTAATAAGTGGAAAGCTACTATCACAGTCAATGGAATGAAGAGAATTGAGGCCTTCCTCAGCATGGTACAGTCTGGCTGTAGGCAGAGTAATCAGAAAAGGAAGAATTGGTTGAATGGCTTTCTCTAGCAGTATCCTCAGCAGAATGTGGTTAGGAGGAAAGAAGAAAGATAGTAGGGGGTTACCTAAGGTTAGAGTTTGGGTTTGTTAAGCAAGAACAGCAATGTGATGAGGAGGCAGGAGATCCAAGGACAAGAAAGGATAGTGTATAATTGAATTGGCTGACAGAGGGTCAAGACCATGAAGGGAAGAAAGAGAGACCAGAAACATTGTCATGAATGAGGAGAAGAGACAAGAACAGAGGAACTAAAGAGCAGAATGACAACAAAGAAAAAGTAGGAATTTTTAAGGCAAAGGGAAAGATGGGAAGATGAAGTTAGGTTCAGAGAGAAAAATTTCATGATTCAAGATCATGGGAATAAAATAACTATGTGGAATACTGAAATATAGGAGGAGCCAAGTGAGTAACTAAGATAGAATGAAGGGATAAATTCTTTAATGAAAATTACAGGAATTGATGTACTGAGAAGGTATGTGGTGTTCAAGGGGATGTGAATAAGCATATCAAAGTTACTAACCAAGAACTTAATTGGAGGAGTTGGAGTTGAGAAGGAAGCTAAGAGCCACATACTGAACTCATAGGATCATAAATTTAGATCCAATAGGAACCTTAGAAATCATCTAACCTAAATAAAACCTTCATTTTTCAGATAAGAAATCATAGAGGTCACATAAGTAATAAGGGGCAGAGCCAGGTTTTGAATACAGACTTTCTGATTCCAACTTTTTTTTAAATAAGGGAGAAATACCTAGCACAGGGTTGGCAAACCTTTTCCCAGCTTGAATATCCAGAGAGCTATTTCAAGCTGTCTGTGAGTCCCCAGACTACCAGAGAGAGTTGAGTGAGAAAGTGCTTGCTTTGAGCGGCTAGACAGAGGAGTTGGGTATGCAAGAAATGTCCTAGGGTGCTCAGAAAAGGGGAAATGGAGCAACTTCCTGAGTGCACATGTGCCACACATGCCACAGCTTCACCAGCAAGGACCTAGAGGCTAGCAGATGGCTGTAACAAAGATCTAGACATAATGAGACAGCTAGAAGATAGGTTTTTGAGGGATGGTAGCAACAGGATCATCTAGAAATGGCAACGAAAAGGGGGAAGAGAAGTGGGAGCAAATATTTATTAAACACCTACTATACGCCATGCACTGTGTTAAGTTCTTTAGAAATATGATCTCATATGGTCCTCACATCAACTTTATAAGGTAGGTGATATTATTATCCCCTTTTTACAGAAAAGGATAAAGGAGTATATGTTTATTCCTCATGGCTCAGGAAATTGGAATACATGGGAGAAGAAGCACCCAGTATTAGAAGGGATATCTAGAGATGCAGTATCTTCCAAAGGCATCAACACTAAAAGAGGGAAAGAATGTGTGCTGGAACTATCTAAGGCAAATAAGAGTTCATTAATAATAGTGTATGAAGGGGCAGCTGAGTGATCTTTATCAGGGAATAAAGAGCCAGGGCTAGAGATGGGAGGTCCTGAATTCAAAGCTAGCATCAGATACTTTCTAGTAGAGTGACCCTGGACAAGTCACTTGACCCCATTTGCCTAGCTTTATCAGTCTCCTACCCCAGAACCAATATTTAGAATTGATTCTAATTCTAACAGAAGATAAGAGTTTTAAAGCAAAATTTAAATTAAATTTTAAAAAACAATAGAACTAGGGTCCTAAATGACATGATGGAATGGAAAGGAGAAGAATATAGACTTTAGAGGAAATGGGTTGAAGTAAATAGAGATAAGAATGCAAGTAGAGGTAGCAGTAAGTTTCTGGAGAGTAAGGACTATTTCATTCTTTGCATTTATGCCCTAATGCCTGGTTCTGTAATTACCTAGTACAGTAATAGATGCTTAATAGTAATTGATTGTCTGGACATCCCTGAACCACAGGCATAATGGGAGCAGAAGGAAGGAGTCTGACTGCCATAGGGTAAGGAAGAATTAGTTTATTGGGGATGCCACCTTTCAGGATCCTGTGATCATCTGACTACAAAGATATTGGACTTTGCAGCTGATCAATCTAAACATATTTCTGGGGGTAGAAAGAGCAAAAATCATGGTATGGATTTTGGGATAGAAAAGTGTGAATTTATACTTCTTGCAAGATCTGTGACATCATCACAAGATGGCAAGGGGATTATGTATATGCAAGTGGAAAATGCAGGGGACCAATAAATATAGATTCTTTTGTACTTTAGGTTCAGATGTAAAGATCCTGTCTCCAGTACTAATTATCTATGAGGCTTCAGGGAGGGATTTTCACCATATAAGGTCTGTTTTTTTCAGGTGCTAAATAATAATATACACATTACTTAGCCTCACAAAGCTTTAGAAACAAAAGCAGTTTGCAAGGCATAAAATGCTCTCTAAATACGAGCTAAAATTTGGAACTATGCCCAAAGAGCACTAAAAGACTGCCTGCTCTTTGATCCAGCCATACCACTGTTGGGTTTGTACCCCAAAGAGATCATAGGGAAAAAGACTTGTACAAAAATATTTATAGCTGCGCTCTTTGTGGTGGCAAGAAACTGGAAAACAAGGGTATGCCCTTCAATTGGGGAATGGCTGAACAAATTGTGGTATATGCTGGTGATGGAATACTATTGTGCTCAAATGAATAATAAACTGGAGGAATTCCATGTGAACTGGAATGACCTCCAGGAATTGATGCAGAGTGAAAGGAGCAGAGCCAGAAGAACATTGTACAGAGACTGATACACTGTGGTAAAATCAAATGTAACAGACTTCTGTACTAGCAGCAATGCAATGTTGCAGGACAATTCTGAGGGATTTATGGAAAAGAACGCTATCCACATTTAGAGAAAGAACTATAGGAGTGGAAACAGAAGAAAAACAACTGCTTGAAGACATGGGTTGATGCAGACATGATTGGGGATATAGACTCGAAACAACCACACCAATGCAACTATCAATAATATAGAAATAGGCCTTAATAGATGACACATGTTAAAACCATTGGAAAAATGCATCATCTGGGGGCAAGGGGGTGCAGGAGGTGAAGGGGAAAGTAAGAACATGAATCATATAACCATGGAAATTTTTTCTAAAAAATAAAATTAGAGAGAATGCAAAAAAATAAACAAACAGATAGATAAATAAATAAATATGAGCCAATATTTTTGGGGGGGGACATGAAGAGGGAACACAGTACAGTGGAACAGGCACTGAATATGGAGTTGGATGATAAGAAAGGTTCAGAATATCAGTTATTCCTATGAGGCAACTAGGCATTCAGTCGATAGAAAGTCAGGTGTGGAGTCAGGAAGACTCATCTTCCTGAGTTTAAATCCAGTCTCAGATACTTACTAGCTCTGTGACTCTAGATAAATCACTTAAAACAATTTGCCTCAGTTTCTTCATCTATAAAATGAGCTGAAGAAGGAAGTGGCAAACCACTCCAGTTTCTTTGCCATGGGGTCATGGAAAGGAGGACACAATTAAAAAGACTCAGCAACAATACACTACCTACTATTTTAACTGAGAATCTCAGGGTCCTCATATATAAAATGAACAAATGGAGAAGAAGATCCCTAAGGACCCCATGAGATCCAAATCCCATTATCCAGGGACCTACTTATCCTTTCATTTTCTCTCCTGGGGATCTGAGATAGAAGAGTCTAAACAGAGCCCAAGAACTCATGTGAAAAACCAAAGCCCCAATAAGTACTCCAAACTATCACAAATGCACAAAGACAAGGACAAGACTTTAATAGATCCATAGACAATGAGACCTAAAATCAATATGATGTCAAGAAGATCTTTGTAAGCACCAAGACAACAGAACTTGAGTGGAGTCTGAGAAGAAACTGCTACAGTTTGAAGGCTCGTACAAAGAGGCTTTGGGTAAGCAAATTCTAGAACCGTGTTGGCAAATGTTTTCAAGTTTACATGCCCAAATCACAACTTCACGCTGCCTGTGAGCCCCCTACATTACTCCAGAGAGTGGAGGGAGGAACTGCTCACTTTGGATGCCTGAACAGAGGAGCAGGGCATGCAAAAACTGTTCTGGGGCACTGGGAAGAGGGGGAACAGAGCAGTCTCCCAGCCCCACCCCCATGCCAGCCTGGCACACATGCCAATACCTCACCAATGTTGTTGTAGAAGATAAGGGGTGCCTAAATCTATCTACATTAGTCTTACCAAACCTACCTCAGCTTATGTATTATCCACACAGTGTTGTGCCATGTTTGGAACAGGATTCCAATTTTGAAGAAAAAAAAGATTCAGTCTAAACAGAGAACAGGAACTAAGAAAAATGGTCTAGTTCAAGTTAATCTGTAGAACAAAAATGAATCATCAGGATTTTCATAAAATTGTTAACTATCCATTTGTATATTACTTAAATGCTTTTGTCAATAGGCAAAGAGAAGAAGGTTTAGACCAGAGTGAGCCATACTTTTATATATGTGGCCATTACATGTAGTCTTCCAGTTCTTTGTATGTACTCTGTTGTATTAGCAGCTTGATGACTCAGTGGATAGAACAATGGATCTAGACTCAGGAAGACCTGAATTCAAATCTAGCCTCAGAAATTTACTGGCTGTGTGACCATGGGCAAGTCACTTAATTTCTCTCTGACTCAGTTTCTTCAACTATAAAATGAGAATAATAATAACATCCTTTTCCTAGGGTTGTAAGACTCAAATGAGATATTTGTAAAGTGCATGACACATAGTAGGTACATAATTAATGCTTGTTCTCTTCCCCTTTGTATTATATTTATTTGCTCATGTTTTGTCTTCCCTAACAGGTCATAAAATTCCTCAATCCAGGGCCATGTCTTAGTCTTCTTTGTATCCCACACATCACCTAAAAATGTTTCATCTCACATCTAGCAGATGCTCAATAAATGTTTGTTGAAAAAATTGTTTAATGAACATATGGGATTGTACCATTTACACTTCCTTTGTTTTTCTGTCAGGATATATGATTTTCCTGTAGTTAAGTCTGGGACAAGGAAGTGGGCATTAGTACATGACGTCTCTAACACCTCCACTTCCTGGATCTGACAAGTAAATGTATAAAATGAGGCCCCAGAACAAGATGATCTCTTAAATCCCTTCTACTCTAACAGTCTATGATGTTATAGTATGATATGTTTCTGACTATCTTGAGCATCTTCTCTATCTCACTGCTTCCTACATCAGACACTCCTGCCTACACATCTCTCAGCCCTTAGCACCACATAAGTTAGATATAATACATCCCATATTCTCCACTCCAAAATGTGGCAGCTATAACTCACATACCGTATGCCTCCTATGAAGGATAGATCTTGCCAGATCAAGTAGCCAGGAGAAAATGTTCATAACATTATGCCTGATAGCAGCCCCACTTTCTCCATCTTCAAGTTCCAAAGACTGGAGTGGACCACCCTCCATCAATAACGACACTCGCAATTTTGGTTTGCTCATTTCCTGTTGACACACACCTGCATGAATCATAGGTCCTTCAGAATTTTCACTTTTATTTTTTCTATGATCCTTACCACATTTGAGTTGGCTTCTTTCTTCCAATTCTGGGAACTGTTGTTCAGGAGGAGGTTGGGTCATTGGTCAGATGACAATGTATGACCAAGTGCCAACTACAAAAATTAAAATTTCCCTCTTTGATTTGAAATCTCTACCCCTAAGCTCATTGACAGAACATACTGACTTCTAGGGCAATCCCCTGCCTTCCTCAGTGACTTATAATCTTCCTCTCTACAATCTTCCACAATCATCATCTCCCAACATCAGCATCATTGACTGCTTTAATATACATCCTGGTGACAACTAGGTGGCTCAATGGATAGAGAGCCAGACCTGGAGATAGGAGGTCCCAGGTTCAAATTTCACCTCAGATACTTCCTAGCTATGTGACCCTAGGAAAGTTACTTAATCCCAATTGCCTAACCCTTACCACTCTTTTGCCTTGGAACTGATACTTAGAGTGGATTTTAAGACAGAAAGCAAGGGTTTAAAAAAGAGAGAGAGAGGCAGCTGGGTAGCTCAGTGGAGTGAGAGTCAGGCCTAGAGACAGGAGGTCCTAGGTTCAAACCCAGCCTCAGCCACTTCCCAGCTGTGTGACCTGGGCAAGTCACTTGACCCCATTGCCCACCCTTACCACTCTTCCACCTATGAGACAATACACCGAAGTACAAGGGTTTGAAAAAAAAAAAAGAGAGAGAGAGAGAGATTATAATAGATGATAAAAGGGGGAAAGACCATTTAAACAACAACAAAAAAGAGATGACTGAATGGAAATTGAATATCTTTAAGTATATGAAGGGATCAAAGGTAGAATGTGAAGGTTATTTGTTTATTTAGGTTCAAAGACACAATTGGATCCTTTAAAAAAACTTTTCCAATTTGGTAGGGCCTAACAGAGACTGTGCTCCAAAGGTGAAGTCTGAAAATCCAGGATCAGCTGTGATCCATGATAAGGTATCAAGGATAGATAATTTTAACAGAGATCCTAGGGACACCCAGCTCATAATTAACTAGATATTTTGCCAACAGATAAAATGTTATTTCTACAACACCCCAGTAACAATAGTTGTCACATTACTTAAATCTGTGTGTGTTTTCATCTGCCTCTGAAGAACTAAAAATTAGTATCACATAAAAAGCAATGGAGAGATATGATATGGAGGTAAAAAATACTACCAATGAAGACCAACAACAACAATAAAAAGGACCAGACAATTTTTTCCCTTGTTTTAACCCAGTGCTTGGTCCAGGTATTGGCACATAGTGGGTATATAATAATCATTTATTGACTGACATCATCAAGGAACTGTATGATAGGAAGAAGAAATGAACTAATCACATGGGAAGAGCAATAGATGATAGGTAGGTAGCTAGAATATTGGATTGGTACCCCCAACCATGTCAGAAGAAGCCAGATGTAAGGGTAGTGCTCCATGGATCATCAGCCATGTGTTTCCCACCACACCTCAGGGCCCTGGCACACTAGGTAGACCTCCTGTAGGGAATCTGTGAGAGGGCATGGATATGAATCAAATTGGACAGAAGAATGGGGTGGGAGGAGGTCATTTATCCTAAATTGTTTGAAGAAGCTCCTGAATTGATGAGATTGTCAACACTTTAGAAAATTTGAATACTTCTCTGTTTATGATTACTTCACTGAATCTAGGAGAATCATCTATATTAAGGATTCTTACCCTCAAATCCCTGAACTTGTATGTGTGTTTTAATATTTTTATAACATTATTTTAATATATTTAGCTTTCTTTGTAATCCTATGTTTTTTCTTTCACGTGTGTCAAAGTATTGTTCTGAGAAGGGGTTTAAAGCCCTGGTCAAACTGCCAAAGGGCTCCATGATTAAAAGAAAAATAAAAGGTTAAGAAACTCTGGTCTACCTGGGCAGGTACTTCTACTACTTCAGGCTTAACGATGGAACACTGCCTAATTTACTGCAGCACTTCCTCCTTCCACATTCTCCCAAATGAACCTAAATGCAATCTGATCTTTTTTAGTGTTTATTTAAAGATAACAAGGTTAAGGGAATGGGTGCAGGATAATAATGGAAGATAGTGAGTGCTGGTATCCCTAAAATTGATCCCTTTCTCAGGTTCCTCACCCTGGAGAGACCAAGTCTCTCTCAATCCAGAGCTTCACTTGCCCTTCCCCACTAATCCGATAGTCTATATTTCTATTTATCTAGTTAAGAAAGATGAGGGATACTGGTTGGCAAGGTCCAAAGAATGAGGGGTTCAGGGAACCCAAGGAGTCCAGAATCCCTAAACACTGAATGGTACTTCTTATAATCAAGAGATGTCAAGATGTTATCAGATCTTCAATAGCAAGTTTTCTTTATAGGTCAAGAACCTCAAAGATGTCTTCTGGTTGTTCAGAGCTCAATTCCAATGCCTCTCCTCCACAAGCTCTTCCCCCAAAAGACATTTACTTCAGTCCAAACTTCCCAGAAGTCCCTGCTCTTCCAACTGCCATTTGGTCTTCTCCTTCCAAAATTCTGTGTCCCCCTTCAAGAATTCCATCCCTTGCCTTCATCTTACATTTATAAGGTAAGAACATATAATAGAAGAAACATAGGTCCATTGGAAGAGAATTGAGGTCAAACAGACCTGGGCTTGGATCCTGGATGCAATACTCACTGGTTGGATGACTATAAACAATTGGCCTCATTTCTTTCACTCAACCCATTCTGGGCACCTGTAGCTTCCTGACCCCAACTTCATCTCTATGACTTGTCCTCCCCCATTAGAATGCAAGGTCCTTGAGGGCAGGGACTATCTTTCTGTTTGTATTTTTATTTCCAGTGCTTATGTACAGTGTCTGGCACATAATAAGGTCTTCATAGAAACTTGTTGACTGACTATATCTATGTCTTGGTTCCCTAGTTTGAAAAATGGAGATAATATTATTTATTCTTTCTGCTTCACAGGACTATTGTGAAGCGAGTGTTTTGTAAACATAAAATGCTATGAAAATGTGAACTTTTGCAAAGTAAGACAAACCTAAGAGGACTGATTTGGCCAGGAGAAATGCTCCCCTGCTAACGACAGTGGTAAACAAGCTAAGTGACTCAGGTATCTTGAATTCCTCTAAGACTATAGGTTTTTGGGGCAAGTAGGTGATGGAGTAAACAGAGTGACTTAGAGTCAAGAAGCCTAAGTTCAAATCTGGCATCAGATACTTACTAGCTTTATGACCCTGGGCAAATCACTTAAACCTGTTTGCCTCAGTTTCCTTATCTGTAAAATGAGCAGAGGAAAGAAATAGCAACTATTCCACTAACTTTGCCAAGAAAACCCCAAATGGGGACATGAAGATTTAGACAAGACTAAAAATGATTGAACAATAAGACCACAGATTTAGAAGTAGAAGTGTGTGGTTATCTAACTCTACTCCCTTCATTTAACAGATGAGAAAACTAAGACCTAGAGAGATTTAGTGATCTGTCCAAATTTAAATCCATAAGAAACAGAGTAATAATTTGAATACAGGCCATCTGACTCCAAATTCAGGACTATTTCCCTACACCACACTATCTACAATTCTATACACTAGTCATTTGTCAATAGATATTTATTAAGTATCTACTATGTAGCAGATTCGAACTAATAAAAGTTGGTAGCTTTTGAGAACAAAGGCAATTTTGAACCTATTCATAAAATCTCTATTTGAATTTATAATCAAGTCAAACATAAATTAAGCATTTCCTTTGCTACTAGTGACTTGGCTTGCTTTCAACTGCACATTCATTATCTTCATCATGCCCCACCCAGGATAAGCTCATTGGCAGGAAACTCTTTGTAATGAAGACTGTACCTGTATATTGCTACTAACACCTCATCAATCTCCTCAGTAACTTCTCCCTCTCCAATTGGAGAAGTAGAGGACAGAGCAAAAAACTTCTCCATTAGCCTCCCTTTTTAGAAGGCTCAAAAGCCTAGCCATCTCCTTTGGCACCACTTGTGTTATGACTTGATAGAAATGGTGTAATTTGTTAGGAAAAGTAAAGCAAAAAGCCCTGGATGATAGAGGAGCTTTAAACCTTTCTTTGGTATTAACAGAAAGTCAGATAATACAACTAAACTTCCTATAGAATCCTCTCAACCAATCACAATATGGTTCTTCAGGAAGACTAGCCTCCTGGTATCAATTGATGTTTAACTGATGTTAACTGAATCAACATTATTAGAATATCAATGATGATCAGTAATGCATCTGACTATTAATATTGATGATGGTACTTAATCTCAGCCTCAGAGAGTAAAGCTGGATCCCACTCTATCCCTTCAAATCCCCTAAAACTCCTTTGAAGCTGTCTTGTTGCCAGGCCAACCAACAAAGGTCAGTAATTGGTTTGAGTTTTATAAACAAAGAATTTACTTGAAGTAATCAAACAACAAGGGAAATTGAGAGAAGGTAAGAGGGTTTTAGGAATCCCTAAATGAAGTCTAATCTTAACTCAAAGTATATAATCTAACAGCTTCTGAATGTTGATAGCTGAGCTGAGCCAGAAAGGCTCACTGGCCTTATTTGGCCTGCTTTGGTGGACACTGCTTGCCTATAGACAAATTATATTGTAGCTTCATTGAAGATATTTAGATGGATAAATCTTCTGTAATAATTTGATGGATGCTGATAATTGACCCTAAAGTTCAGTAGTAATCCTGTAACTTTTAGGTATGCTGATTGATACTTGGCTAGACCAGTAAATTTTGGAGAGAAAGGTTTGACCCCAACCACCCTGGATCCCTTGCTCCAGAATGAGTCCATGGGTCCAGGTTCTCTCTCCTTTATATAGGACACAGCCCATCTGATGATTGGTCTCATGCCCTAGCAAGGCATCAGGAATCTCCAAAGATTCCAAGTGTCCAACTGGAAGCCCTGCCCAAAGACATGGCTTCTTGAAAATCCTTGCAAAACTTAACTTACACCTGCCATGCTTGACTTCCACTCTACCCTCTTCATCACCATCCTGGCCCTCTTGCTGAGTATCCTCTCTTCCATTCTTCCCTTTTCAACTTACTTTTGTGTGTGTGTGTTGTCTCCCCCCATTAGATTGAAAGTTCTTTAAGGCAGAAATTTTCTTTTTCATATTTGTATCCCCAGCACTTAATACAGAACTGGGCACATAGTAGATGCTTAATGTAAGTTTATTATGTGTTTCATAAAACTTGGGATGTGCAAAGAACTCTGCACTGTAACTAGTAGGTATTTGTTGTTCAGTCATTTCTGATTCTTCATGATCCCATTTGAGTTCTCTTAGCAAAGATAATGGAGTGGTTTGTCATTTTCTTCTCAGTTCATTTTGCTGATGAGAAAACTGAGGCAAACAGGGTTAAGTGACTTGGCCAAGACCACACAGTTAGCAAGTGTCTGAGGTCTTCCGGACTCCAGGTTCCATACTCTATCCACTATACCATCTTGCTGCCCATTGGGTATTGTAGCACCCAGAGTTTTTATCATATGTATCATAAGAAGGTAAGATGTTCCATTTCCTTGAAAAATAACATTCCTTATTCATGGAGCATGTCAGGGTTTTTTGTTTTGTTTTGTTTTGTTTTAATTTAAACCCTTACCTTCCATCTTGGAGTCAGTACTGTGTATTGGTTCCAAGGCAGAAGAGTGGTAAGGGTAGGCAATGGGGGTCAAGTAACTTTCCCAGGGACACACAGCTGGAAATTGGCTAAGGCGAGATTTGAACCTAGGACCTCCTGTCTCTAGGCCTGATTCTCATTCCACTGAGCTACCCAGTGGCCCCCTATGTAGTTCTTTTAGCAAAGCATAAGTACTTGAATCTGCCTCTCATACAAAAGACCTTCAATGAGTCCTGACACTCTCTTCTATAGGAAAGTGTGTCCTCTTTCTAATTGGTTTGATGATACATCCCTTGGATCTCCCTGGCAGTCACCATTGGTGGATATTTTGACAGAGGAAATAGATTTAGAGATCTTAACTACTTTATCACAGGGGAGGTGGATCTTTACCAAATTAGGAAAACACTAATCCACTCTACTTTCAAATGCCTTGCAGAGAGTGTTCTTGATTATAGATAGGGTCTTTGAGCAAAAAACAAAAATTCTCATCCCACTTTAGATGGAATGAAGCCAGAACTATTTCATCCTGACCCTAGAAGGTCCAGGGGCTTGGGAAAAATAAATTATTTCCCATAGAAATAATACCAATAAATAATACAATATGACATCAATTTTCCTCAGTATAAGAAGACAAATATCAAATATTCTCTACTCTCAAAGCAATTACATTCTATTGGAATATGGGGAAGAGGGAGAGATAAAACTTGCTGACAAATAGATAAGTACAAGTTATATTTGAAAGCATAAAATAATTTCAACAGAAAGTATGCTAACAAATTGGAGGGATCGCACTTATTACCATTCCTATTTCCTTCAACACTCAAAAAAAATTAAAAATTAAAAAGTGAAAAGATGATTTTCCTTTGGGGACACTTGAGACCAGAATTTAATGAGTAGCATAATTCCTGTCACTTTAAGGAAATGTCTGGGATTGCTAAATATCCCAGCCCAACCCAGGTCAACACAATGAAACATTTTCCTTCAGATTACCTCACTCTCAGAAACCTACACAGGAAATAATTATTTTGGTAGTCACCAGTAAACAGTGAAACACACTTGAAAAATCAGCCCTTTTTGACCCTGAAAGACAGTGGCTTCTCATGCATAGTTGAACCTAACTTCCCTATCCAAATTCAACAAGGATAGACGTAAATGGTGTCTTATTCTTGGACTGTGGGTTCCCAAAGCTAGGCCACACTGAAGATATCTGCCAAAACGCCAAGGCAGACACAGCCATTTCATTGTATCTCTGCTAAATAAGAATGTAGAGTTGGAGGGGTAAGGGGGAAATGAGATTCCTTTTCTGGGCTAGAATATGAAAATTCCATAGATGCCCTAGCAACTACTTCAAACACTGCAATCCCAGATGAAAAACAACCACCACTTCAGACTTCAAGCATGCTCAGTGCCAGGGAGAAAGTTGGCAATACTAGGAGCTAAGTAACAGTTCTGGGCAGGGCTTTTAAGGCCAAGGAAAAGGTCTTGGATTTCCTCCTCCTCATTCTAGCCAAGAGTACATTTTCAGCTCCTTTCTCCCTCCATCTAGTGAAAGAGAGCTCTTATAGAAGATAGAGTCCTGGCCTTAAGAGACTCAAAGAACTGAGCTGAAGTCCTACTTCTGATGACCCTGGGCCAATCACTTAACCTCTGCATTCTCTAGGCAGCTCTCTAGGACTATAAGATGCTCATCTGGGCAGCATTTAGGCAGCAACTTAGAAAATCTTATATAGCTCTTCAAAGTTTACAAAGTTCTTTATAATGAAGACAGATGGTATCACAATGGGTAGGGCACTGGCCTGGAGTCAGATACTTACTAGCGATGTGGTCTTGGGCAAGTCTTCATTCTGAAGATGACTGATGACATCACAGAGTAATGGTTTTACTGCCACTGGAACCACTAGTGAGAATCCGGTGAAAAATAGACACCAAAAGTGGATGAACAGCTCTGAAAGGGTTCAGTAAGTCCTCACACCAGTGGTGCTAGTTCTCTCTGAACAGTCCACTTAACTTTGAATTCTCTCTGTCTCTCTGTCTGTCT
>NC_058132.1:597704466-597725321 GCF_016433145.1 Gracilinanus agilis | reverse complement strand
TGTCTCTGTCTCTGTCTCTGTCTCTGTCTCTGTCTCTCTCTCTCTCTGTCTCTCTCTCTCTCTCTGTCTCTCTCTGTCTCTCTGTCTCTCTCTGTCTCTCTCTCTCTCTCTCTCTCTCTCTCTCTCTCTCTCTCTCTCTGTCTCTCTCTCTCTCTCTCTCTCCCCCCACAGAGGTATCCTGGAGCCGGATCAAAGGAGTTCAAGAACTGATTGTTAAATGTTCAGTGTGAGCATTTACACTTTGGAAATTGGCAAACTCTACAAACTAAGATTTAATTTACTGTTTTGTCAACTCCAGACTTAAGAAAGTGATGGAGAAAATATTAATAATACAGATTGAAATTAAAAGCATGTCATGTATACATTTTCCCAAAGAACCAATTGTTAAACATTTACAAGATTATATGTGCACATATATATGCATGTATTAGGCATATTTTGTACATATAATTTATATCTACACATAATGCTAACTAATCTTAAGATATAGCAATTTTTTTGCTTAGTAATGTCCTTTTTTTTTTTTTACCCCTTACCTTCTATCTTATACACAGTATTGGTTCCAAGGCAGAAGAGCAGTAAGGGTTAGGCAGTGGGGGTTAAGTGACTTGCCCAGGATCACACAGCTAGGAAGTGTGAGGTCAGATTTAAAGGACCTCCCATCTCTAGGCCTGGTTCTCAAGTGGGAGCAGCTGGGTGGCTCAGTGGATTGAAGAGTGGTAAGAGCTAAACAATTGGGGTTAAAGGATTTGCCCAAGGTCACACAGCTAGGAATTGTGTGAGGCAAATGAACTTAGGTCATCCTGACTCCAGACCTGGCTTTCTATCCACTGTACTACCTAGCTGCCCATAGATGCTATTACATTAAAAATAAAATTAGTTACTCCATTTTTCTTTATCCATTATTGTGTGAAGTTAAGTCCAACTCCATGAGTCACCTGATTTTGGTGATTTAACAAGAAAACTCCCCCTCCCTACTATCACCAAAGTGCAAGAATAACTCCTCCCTCTCACTTGAGCATTTTCTAATCTCTATCAATAGAAACCAAGTGTCTTAATCCTTACATCCTGTTTATCACTCCTTCCAAATTGTATATTAACTATATAGAAACCAGGGTTCAAAGTCTCTAATGCTACTAAGAGCCTTGAACCCAATTCATTTCTGCAGCTGCATACATTGCAAAATAATTACTTCTCTGAATGATTCTTGGCTTTTGTAAGAGTACTATTATGTACTATTTATAAGAGTACTATTTTATACTTGAGGAAAGAGAGGGAAACAGAGGTTTTAAGTGATTTACTCAGGGTCACACTGTTAGTATCCAAGATCTTGCTGACTCAGGCTCATCAAAATATCTACCTCAAGGGGTCAGCTAAATAGTTCAGTGAATTGAAAGCTGTGCCTAGAGATGAGAAGTCCTGGGTTCAAATGTGTCTCAAACACTTCCTAGTTGTAAGACCCTGGGCAAGGCACTCTCAGTTCTAGGGTGTCTTCTAGAACTAGAAATGGCTTTATTTATTCATTTCAATTCAAAATCACCAACTGGGTGAAGGTATCCATTCAAGATTCACTGGTCCCAAAGGTCTAGAAAGTTTGTAACCTTTTTTTTTTTATAATTATACTCCTTTGGCAGGCTGGTAAAGTCTATGTACTTCTCAGAATAAAGTTTTTAAATAATTGAAGGAAATGCTAAATTTCCGTTAGAGTTTAATGACAATAAAGATATATTTTTTTCCCATCTAAGTTCACAGACCCCCAAAGCCATATCTGTGAACCTAAGTCCTGCTCCAGAACCTTGCTCTGTAGGCTTTCTGAATGAAGGTTCTCCCAGGAGTTTAATTCACTAAAGAAGAGCTTGATCCTAGGTAGATCATAATCTTGTACTAAATAGATGAGGCACTTATCTAGTATTTATACCAGAATGCAAGCTGTACCTAACATCCTGGTGTTGATGGGCTCACACTTTACTGCAGATGTCATCTTCAGTAAACTCCAATAGCAGAAACTCATTTATGCTTGATTAAGCAGCTTTAAGAAGTTTTTGTGACATAATCAACAAAGTTGCGGTAACCAAAGTGGAAAATTGACATCTGAAAGATAACCTGAAAGATAATGTTCAAAAATAGAACTGAAGTAATCTCCACCAAAGGTTAGAAAATAGAATGCTGAAAGCATTTTGTATTCATGAGTCCAAATGATATTTTATTATGCCTAAACTATGTTATATGTATTTAAGAAGTCAACAATAAGCAAAAGTCTTAAGAATCCAGTGGCCAATGTGGCATTCTTATTTATCTTAAGACTGCTCATTCTACTCTGTGATAGTAAGTAACAAAATGGTGTTTATTGTAATTAAGACCTGAAAAAAAAAGAGTATTAATTTTACCTTTCATATATATTCTAGAAACCACATAATCTTTTTAATTTTTTATACATTTGATTTTTTTAAACATTGCAGCCATTTCCTCATAACCAAAAAAAGCAATTAAGCAAAATCAACTAGCAACCTGACTTTTATGATAGTATATGTAATATTCTGCTTCTACATGCATTTTATCAACTTTTTCTACAGGACCAAGATTGTTCAAAGCAAATAAACTGCTTAGCTCATTTTAAGTGCTGTTTTTAATTTACATTATCATAGTCATTGTCTATATTACTTTTCTTGATTATGCCTGCATCAACTTATACCAGACTTCCCAAGTTTCTCTGAATTTTTCATATTTGTCATTTTTAAAAAACCCTTACTGATCCAACCATTCTGGATGGCAATTTGGAATTGTGCCCAAAGAGCACTAAAAGACTGCCTGCCCTTTGATTCAGCCATACCATTGCTGGGTTTGTACCCCAAAGAGATCATAGGGAAAAAGACTTCTACAAAAATATTTATAGCCACGCTTTTTGTGGTGGCAAAAAACTGGAAAAAGTGGGTATGCCTGTCAATTAGGGAATGGCTGAACAAATTGTGGTATCTGGTGGTGATGGAATACTATTGTGCTCAAAGGAATAATAAACTGGAGGAATTCCACGTGAACTGGAATGACCTCCAGGAATTGATGCAGAGTGAAAGGAGCAGAGCCAGAAGAACATTGTACACAGAAACGGATACACTGTGGTAAAATCGAATGTAATGGACTTCTGTACTAGCAGCAATGCAATGATATGGGACAATTCTGAGGGATTTATGGAAAAGAACCTACCCACATTCAGAGGAAGAACTACAGGAATGGAAACACACAAGAAAAACAAATGCTTGAACACATGGGTTGAGGCAGACAC
The DNA here is from genome assembly GCF_016433145.1 of Gracilinanus agilis. NCBI lineage: Eukaryota > Metazoa > Chordata > Mammalia > Didelphimorphia > Didelphidae > Gracilinanus > Gracilinanus agilis. The sequence goes on along the minus strand of NC_058132.1, from coordinate 597,722,041 downwards.
AATTGGGGATGTAGACTTGAAACAACCACACCAATGCAACTATCAATAATATGGAAATTGGTCTTGATCGATGACACATGTTAAAACCAATGGAAAAATGCATCACCTGGGGGGAGGCATGGGAGGGTGAAGGGGAAAGTAAGAACATGAATCATATAACCATGGAAAATTTTTCTAAAAAATAAAATTTAAAATGCAAAAAAAAAAAAAACCTTTATCTTTCATCTTAGGATCAATATTGTGTATTGGTTTTAAGGCAGAAGAGCAGTAAGAGCTAGGCAATGAGGGTTAAGTGACTTGCCCAGGGTCACACAGCTAGAAAGAATCTGAGGCCAGATTTGGACCTGATACCTCCCTTATCTAGGCCTAGCTCTCAAACCACTGAGCCACCTAGCTGCCCCCATATTTGTCATTTCCTACGATGCAACAGGATCAATTGCAATCATATGCCACAAATTGTTCACTCCTTCTCAATTGATAGATACCTCTATTTTGTTTCCAGTTTTTCTTTTCCTATCACAAGAAAAGTGCCGCTAAAAATACTTTCAATATGCAACAAATATCACAAATAGATAAGAACTTTCTTTCTGTACAAACCAAATGAGGACTGAGTTAAGAGCATTCCACTAAGAGCTGGATTTTGCAAATCATGCAAACTCAGAACTTTTTAGGTCTTAAACAAAGGTGATCCAAGGCAAAGACCCTTGATGTTTTCATCTCTATTCCAGAAAGCTTACAGTCAAATATGTATATATGAATATTATCTTTCCAAATAATGACCTTGGAAGGCTGTATATAAACGTTAAAAAAATTATTCACTGACCAAAGCTACACAAGTCTTTTGAGTCCCACATCCCTCAGAACATTGCTGTGTTTCCCCTCTTGTGATTGCCTTCTAAGGCAATTGCTAGACACCCAATTAAAGTAGTCTTTTTACTTGATAGTGTCATTGTTGCTTGGTTTTTTTCCAAGCATGTCATGTATGTTGTTATTTGTTTTTTCAGCCAAAGACCATATTACTCATTTTGATCCCCCACCTCTTTCACCTTGTATCTAAATGAACTGACTATTCCAAAAAAAAATCAAATCTGCCCTTAAAGGATAAATATTTATACAACTAATTGTTCAAAATAATGTCCCTTGAATGCTATAAATGTAACTCTAGGAGGGCAATCCAGCAATGTTGTGTACTTGTGTAGACTTTGGTCAGTGAATATTTTTTAATGTTTATTCATTTCTTACCAATTACATGTTATAACAAATTTTCACATAGATTTCCCAAGTTATAAGACTGAACTTATCTCTCTCCTTTCCCTTCTCCCTCCAGCAGGCAATCAGATTTGGGTTATACATGTATTATCGCACAAAACCATCTTTCCATATTATTTATTTTGTGAGTGAGTAATCTTATAAAACCAAAACTCCCAAACATAAACCCAAATAAACAAGCGAAAAATTGTGTTCCTTCACTAGTTTGTAATTAAACTTCATACATTAAAAAAAACATACATACTCTAAAGCAGGATTATTTTACCAGTGTTACAGTAACATTTTTAAAAAATACATAATGTAATCTCTTTTTTTTAACCCTTACCATATGTCTTAGAATGGATATAAGTACCTGCTCCAAGACAGGAGAGCAATTAATGGCTAGGCAATTGGGATTTTGACTTGCCCAGGATTACACAGCTAGGAAGTATCTGAGGTCAGATTTGAACCCAGGACTTCCTAGCTTAAGGCCTGACTTTTTATCCACTATGCTACCCCTACAATGTAATCTTTAACTGGTCCTAACATATAGGCAAACCAAATTATATTAGATTTATCTATACATTATTATCCTGGGAGCAGAAGGAGGAATGATACTTTTTACTCAATGTTATTTGTGAATCCATTTAAAACTATAACAAAGTTTGTATAAATGATATATTTAATGTTAGCAGTGAGCCAGGAATATCATAAACATGGTATTTTTATGGTAAGGAACATTCCTAAACTTTAAAAATTTTTAAAGCAAATTCCTATATAGGTCGCCATCCATACCACTAAGAGAGAGTAACCACATCAGTGAGACCATAGATCCATGAATCTATCAAAGCAAAAAATTCTTATTGTTGTGTCATCTATATGAGTGGAAATAAGCCAGGAGAAGGTGAACACAAATGGACTTCTAGGAAACTAGGGAATTTTTTGTTTTTTTAAGTTGGATCTATCTTTAGAAATTCTATACTAATAGAGCAGCAGAAATATTTATGGAATATGTGTGTGTTCACATGTGTGGTTACACGTGTGTGTGTGTAAGCAATAAGGGTTTAACTGCTAAGGAAAATGTCTGTTGACAGAAGGGACAGTTAGGCCTAACTGTCACCCTACACCATCTAGACAAGGGGCCTCTGGAAACTAGTAAGCAAATGACAAGAGTTTTGTGTTATTTAAAATCACTTGGGATACTTGGAACCACATTTCCCGTGATCCCCAATGGGTTTCCTGTTTTGGATTACGTATTCAAGGTGAGGGACTGTTTTAAATAGGGGGGAAGTGACTTTGAACTTCCTCTTTAGCTACCTGAGTGCTCGAAGATAGGAAAGGTAAAATGGCTCATAAACCCAGTCTCCCTAACTTGTTAAGTCCCCATCTTTTGTCATTCTTGTCTCCTACACACCCTTCTGGACCCACAAATAATATTTAAGTTAATTTCCCTGGTTTTCCCCATAAGACTAGGTGTCTAGTGAACAAATTTTTTCTACTTTTTTCTCCTACTTTCTATCCCTTTTCCACTGGTCCTCTCACATCATTAAAAATAAAATAAAATTTTAAAAAGCCAACTACCATATATCGGTTCTAAGGCAGAAGAGCTGTAAAGACCAGACAATGGACATTATGTGACTTCTCCCAGTCAAAACCAGAAAGTGTCTACAGCCAGATTTGAACATAGGATCTTCCATCTCTAGGCCTGGCTCTCAGTCCACTGAGCCACTTAGCTGACCCCTCATATCAGTTTTAATATGTATGTTTTCCTCTAACATCCTCCTCTAAAAAGCCTTTCTCTAATCTCCTCAATGCTAGTCCTTTGCTTCTGTGATTTAGCCTGAATATACTTAGCACATAGTTGTAGTCTTTCCTATTAGATTGTGAACTCCTTGAGATCTGGTGCTCTTTTAGCCTTTCCTTATATTCTGAATACTACTTGGCACAGTGCCTGGCACACAATGAACTCTTAATAAATTGTTGATTGATTCATTGGTTGATTTCTCACTGCATGATTAGCTTGCCTACTTTTCTAGACATAAACTCTTTCCTGATGTCTCTCCTTCCACTGCTTTTGTGGTGGTGTGGAGATGATCTTGGGTTCTCTAGGGATATTCAACAGGTTTCTTTTTTTCAGGGCAAGGAATTTGTCAGAATTTAGAAACTGAAAGAATGTTCAAAACAACTGATTGATAAAATAGATTAGCATGCATTGCAATGAGAAAAGCACTCATTTCAGCATTAAAAGACATCACTTCAAATCCTGCCTCTGTTGCTTCCTACCTGGGTATTTTGATGTGTCATTTCAGTCATGTCTGACTCTTACTGACCTCATTTGAGGTATTCTTGGCAAAAATATTTGAGTGGTTTGTCATTTCCTTATCCAACTCATTTTACAGATGAGGAAACTGAGGCAAACATGGTTAAGTGTATTGTCCAGTGTCGCATAGCAAGTAAGTGTCTGTGGTCACATCTGAAATCAGGAAAATAAGTTTTCCTGAATCCAGGCCCAGTACTCTATCCATTATGCCACTAGCTGCCCCTACCTGTATGCCGTAAGGCATTCACATAATATCCCTCAACTTCAGTTTCCTCATCTATATTATAAGAGGCTTGTACTGGCTGATTTCTTTCTAAGTTACTCTTCAGTTTTAGACCTATAGTCCTTCAGGATACCAGAAAGCTAAATCCCAGATAGATTAGAATGATGGGTAAACATAGTCACTCTAGTTTTGATTTTTTGCAGCAGCAAATCAGGAGTGACTTGACATACACTCTGGATTTTAAGAAAGGAAATTCCAAAAGGATCAAAGAAAGGACTATCTGTGTCTTTCAGGATTTCCAAGAATGGGAAGAGCCAAAGTTAGACTAACAAAGGTATAGGAATGAATTGGGTTTTGGATACTTGGCACCCACATATGATTATAGGCAAAAAGGAAGGAGCCAGAGGAAATGGAGAGACCAAAGATGCTTAAAAGAGAAGAAAATTGTTAGAGGAAGAGTCAAAAAACAAAAAGATTCGAGAGGGATTCAACTGAACAATTCAAGAAATATTTATTGTGTCTACTATATGCAAGTTGGAGGCAGCTGATGCTGGGCCTGAAGTCAGGAAGATTCTAGATCCGAATCTAACCTCAGACACTAGCTGTGTAATTCTGGGAAAGTCACTTAACCCTGTTTTCCTCAGTTTATTCATATATAAAATAAGCTAGAGAGGAAAATGACAAACCACTCCAGCATCTTTGCCAAGAAACCCCAAATGAATTCATGAAGAGTAGGACACAACTGAATAACAATAATGTGCAAAGTGAAAGGTGCCCTGATATTAAATTTAGACAGCTAGTCTGAGATGCTAAAAGAGGAGGATCCAAACCCTACCTCTGGTACATGCTGGCTTGTTATATAGGGCAAGTCATTTAACATTTCAGTGCTCCCATGCCACTCCTTAAAAACAGATAAGTCTGGGGGAGAAATATGTGCTAGACACTGAGGATAGAAAGATAGTCCCTACCATCAGATGTGAAGTCAAGAACACAGAGAAGAATTAGTCTTAGGAAAATAAAGGAGTTTCTTCCTCAAATCCAAGAAGAAACCAAGGATGGATGAGTAAGGATATAATGAAAATCTGAAGTGTAGAAGAGGAAAGCTGAGAGGGCCCATGCTGGAGAATTGGATCTTCTCATTAAAGGAAGATGGGCTTCCTATGCTGAGACTAGAGGAAGCAGAAATGGAGTCAGAGTCACGAAGAGAGGGAAGGGGTACAAAAAATGAAGATGATCAAACAAGGAGTCCACAAAAGAAGAATAAAAAAATTTCCAGAAAGAAATTGGGACCATGACAACAATAAGAATTTTGGGTGTGTACAATCAAAATGCTTTCTTACCCCATCAGCACTCAAGAATGGGAGAAGCAAAAGCAGAGACTAGAGTTTACCAAACTCACCACATAGGGCCTGATGCCATTATGTGGTTAATCCTTAAAGTTCAGCAGCTTTGCATCTAGAAATAAATTGATCCCCACCCCACACCAACCCTGGAACCACTATGACATTTATTACACAAGCAATGACACCTGCATTTCTAACTGGCTGCCGACTGTGGACTTGCAGAAAAATTTAAGACAAAAGGTCAATGTCACTCGGATGGAATGAACTATTCTAAAATAAAGGAGAAAGGATGAGCTCTGGGCAGCGATAATAATTTCCCTTTTCTTTCTTACTTGAATTTTATTTCCTCTAAATTCTTTTTTCGTTTTTCTTTATTGCTTCTTTCCTGACTCAGCAATTGTATTTTCTTTTAACATTATAAACAACCCTTTATCTGCTATGCTATAAATGAGTTGTTTTTTTAAAGCAATCACAGGGGAAATTTTTTAGCAAGTAAATGCTCCCTGTTCAAATAAATAGCAATTTCTTTGACCTGAAAAGTAAAATGTTTATGTAGAGACATATCCTGTGTTATCACAACTTTGCATATGGCCCATCTCACCCCCATACTTGTTTACAGTCAATAGTATAAAGTTCATTAGCTATGTTCAACATAGTTCTGCAAAGCATTCAGGAGGAAATGATAAGGGTTTTTTTTTTTTGTTGTGTTTTTTTTGTTTTTTGTTTTTTGTTTTTTTTTGCTTTCACAAATTCCAAAGAAAACCATAGGCTTGTGCAATAGATTTTTGTTAGGAAGTTGGCGTGTTTGCTCCTTCATCATTCATTCACACACTAATACTTTGCAATCATTTTCAGCCAGTTTATCAGCAAAATGTATATTGCAGAATTCACAAAAATTTCATAAGGAAAACATTTTTAGTTATTCAATTGCTTGTTATATGTGAGTGCTAATTATATGAATGAATATATACTTAAATTCTATATATTTATTATGTGTGTATATATGTGAATGCTAATTAAACAAATATATAATAAATGTAAATTCTATATATTTGTTGTATATGTGTATATAGTTATGTATATACACATACATGTATGTGTAGTAGAGACACATAAGCATTTTAAGGAGTTTCCTTACCTGTGAATTCCATAATATAATGTATATTAAATATATTATTTAAAACATAATATAACATATATTATATATATTTATATATATTATGCATATATATATATATATAAGCACCCACAACCAATGACATTCAGCATCTCTGAAAATTTGGGTCTTAGAGACTATATAACTTCTGGTAACAAGTTTCTTTTTTCTCATTATATGCCTTCTTCCCTTTTATTTATACCGTACTCCTTTTACCTCACTTTCCAAGACTTGGCTAAACTATCCCTTTCCAATTTAATTCAATTCAACAGATATTTTTTGAGTAGCTACTACTCTTTCACCAATAAGTTTTATTCTAGTGGCTGATCATGGCAGAGAGATGACTCTAGGGTCTTGATAGCTGTGCCAGCAAAATGTTAATTTTGATAACATACCAAGATAGAAAGGCTTCAGATAGAAGTGTCAGGCAACAGAATGTTTGGCAACTATCTGAGAATTAACCTTGTTAAGATGAGAGAGGCTCAATTACCAAATGGCTGGCCAGTAGAGTATAGATCTTATTAGCCACAGCAACTCATGGGGGGTATGATCCAAAATGATAGGGTGAGCACCACACATCAATGAAGTCATAGATCTTTGAAATACAGAGATAAGTCATGGCCAGATTCCTTTTCAATCATGATCTCCCTGAAAACTACTATATGTTTACAGCACACTTTGAGTTGATTTCCACTCAAAACCAGAGCTGATGAGCCCCTACTAAGGTTCATTTTACCAGACCAACCAAAGAACTATTAGTTCAAAGCAAAAGACAACTAAATAGCATAGCAAAATAAATGGTGAAAAGAATACCCCCAAACAAACAGGGATACACTCTCCCATAGATGCCCAAACCTGCTCCTCACTTCCCTAAAGTGGATCTAATCCTTTTTCTTTCCTTATTGCTTCATCACACAACACGAGACTGTTGCAATTGCATTGACACCCAAGTAGACTTTCTGCCATCATAACAGCAAAAGATGGATAACTCAGTTCTTCATAGGGAGTGGTAGCAAAACTTTCTGGGAGGGAGAAAAGGAATAAGCATTTATTAAGTCTTCACTATGTTTCAAGAACTTTCTAGGCACTTTAAAAATACTATCTCATTTGATCTTTCTGCGGCTCTACTATTCTACTGGGAACCTCAGCACTAAAATTATGAAGCATTGAAGGTCACAGCAGTCAGCTGGTCATTACATATTTATTAAATGCCTTCTTTGTGCTGGGTACTGTGTTAAGCAATGGAAATACAAAGAAAAATAAAAGACAGTCCCTGCCCTCAAGAAGCTCAGAAATCATAAAAAGAGGTTGAAAGGGGAAAGGGAAGGAAGGTTACCTGCCACAGGGGCATGATGAAGTTCTTCAACAAAGAGGGAAATGGTGAAGTGAATGAAGGATCTGGAGGGAGCTTCCTGATATCTATCCTCCACCATCTCCAATGAGAGGAAAGGAGAAATCCCAAAGACAGGAGGTACTAAGAATATATGAGTTTCAGAATTTATGTGCTTGCAGGAAGATGAGTTTCCAGAGACTATGATAAAGTCCTGGAGATTCCCCTCTGCATCTACTTTCCTACCTGACTTCAGCTCCTGAAGATGACCCCAGAACAGCAGATATATTCAATTTGCATCACAAGTCTACCTGGAGAGTTTTATATAGCCTCTTCACTAAGTACAAAAGTGTCAAGTGACCAGTGAAGTTGTTAAAATACACACACACACACACACACACACACACACACATTTTTCTGAAGGAAAACCATAATTTCATCTCTCTTTTGGGCCTTAGACTAGCTTGCCTGCCTTCCTGATTCTTTGGGATTTGCTGCTTCCTCTTTGGGGGTTTTTGATGGACTGTCTCCTTGGCGCTAGAGCAAAGCCGACTGGAAATAATGGGTCCAGGACCAGGAGCTTGGGAATTCCCCAGCCTCAAATGATGATCACCTTCCTGCTTTGCTCTTGGATTCAATAACAAGATCAAACCCTATCACCACCAGAAGCCACCTGGACTGTTCTTAGGATAAAGCTGCCTGGTGACCTTGACAATGTCCAAACGCACTCACTGGGCTGCTCCTGGCTTTCTTACTGTTTCAGCTCCAACGTCTCTGAGAATCGAGTTACTTTAAAACCTGCTCTTTCCAACAACAACAACAAAAAAGGTGGGGGACTTTACATTTTCTTTCTTTCTGCCTTTCCCTTCCTTTAAAAGAAAATCTGAAACTATTTATAAGAAAAATAAATAAATAAAGTTCAGGAGAGCAGCCAGGAATGATCTGTCTGGCTAAATAATGCAATTGAGATCAGAAAGCCTTTTGCTGTCATTTTGACCAAGCCAATGATAGTCTACAGTCCAAAGTTGAGGGGAAGCCTCTTGGGTGAAGAACTGAACCACACCCTTGCACCACTGTTGCTTCTGCATGCTAATCCTGTCAGGAATTAACCTGGATCTGCTTCTCTTTCTGACTTCTCCTTCCCAGTTTTATTTTCAAAACCTCCTACACTTGGGAGAAATCTCCCTGTGCCATATGTCCCATGAATGATCTTCTGGAAGGAGATATTCAGGACCCTCTCCCAAAAAAGATGTAGTAAGCCTCATTCATGAAGGGAGTCTAGAATGTCTGTGCCTCCCCAGATAGGACTCTACAAAATATTTAAATCCATGTTCCTTTTTCTCTCTACATGCTACTTCCTAAATTAGGAAAATTCATAACTTGCTTTTTGATGAGACAGAGGGAAGAAGAGAAATCATTCCTATTCTTTTATCTTATATGAGGGATTAAGCAGAGTATGACCAACAAGATATATGGGTAGATGCAAGGGATAGAACAATGTATAACTAAAGCCATCTAAGAGGTTTATCTTGATGAATCCACTTACATTTCATTATTTTACAATGGATTGTTTATCTCACCCCAGTGGTCATTCCCTCCAGTAACCCAGATTGCAAGTCAACCCCTGCCTTTTCATAAAGTGAAAGCCTCATCAAAGGACTCCCCTAAATCCTCATAAAGGAACTAGCCAATGGGTTAGAGCAGCGATGGGCAAACTATGGCCCGCAGGCCAGATGAGGGCCTCCTGAAATGTTCTATCCCACCCTGCCAAATTATTCCTAATCTGATGAATACAACGAGTAGGATACAATACAATGAAACTTCAAAAGAGTTGCCTTAGAAACAGACTGACAGATGAGCATTTCCTTTCCTTTGGCCCCCTCTTTAAAAAGTTTGCCCATCACTGGGTTAGAAGAATCAGGAAGAGCAATCCAGCACCATCTGCTTTTCTAAACATATATTCTCCAGATACCTTTTATACCAGATTTGCATATAAGTCATAATTGATCATATTTATAGCCTGCTTGGCCTCACCTCCACTCCTATGTTTCTTTCCATTTTCCTTTTGACTCTGCCTACAAATTTGATGCATCAGAGACCATGATGTCCCAAAATAATAAGAATGGCTGCCATTTATATAATGCTTTAAGGTTTGCAAAGCACTTTGTATGTGTTATCTTCATTGATCCTCAGATACTTTATGAGGAAGAGTCCATTATCTCCATTTTATTGATGAAAAAACTGAAGCAGACAGAGGTTAAGTAACTTGCCCAGAGTCACACAGCTAGTGTGTGTCTGAGGTGGAATTTGTGCCTGGTCTTCTAATTGAAAATCCAGCACATGATCCAGTGGATGATGCTACCTTTTTGCTGTACGATTCAGTTATATAACTCCATTAAGAGAATAATGATGTTAAAATGAAAGATTGTGTTGATTGAAAACAGAGGTGTCTACTACAGCCCACTGATCACTTGTGTTCAGCAACACTTCAGAGTGCAGAATGCACCAGATTAAAATGTAATTGGAAGGTGTTTGACAAAATATATATTCATAATATATAATATGAATCAAGATATAATATATAATATTATATACACAAAATAGAATATATGACATGAATTGAAATACAATAAAATATCAATAAATTTAATTTGTGGTTTTCTTAGTCAATATGCATCCCGTAGGGATTCATTTCTATTTGAGTTTGACAGTACTGGTTAATCATATTTGTTATTTCTCAGGTATAATCCAGTCTGATCTCTCATCTTATTCAATTCTATAATTCCTATCCAAGATATTTGTTCTAATGGGTTGTTCATCAATCTTCATATCACAATCAAAGAAATGAATATTTTTCATCTTTTTGTCTGGATTATGTGACTAATATCACTTGGGCTTGATGAAATTAGTCCAAGGTCTTGCATTGTGGATAGATTGCTGGACTTGGAAGTCAGGGAGACGAGCTAAGATCTCCATTTAGACACTTATTGTGTGACACTGAGCAAATTATTTAGCTTCTTAGCCTCAATTTCCCCATGTTTAGTATGGGGACAATCATAGTACCACAGACCTGTTATGGGGAATCAATGAGAAAATATATGTAAACCTTAAAGCACTTTATAACTGTTAATTATTGTTATTATTAACCACAATTAATAACATCAACGGGCTGTAATCATCTATAGGCTGTCTTTCTTCTATTTCGACTCTGCCCAGAGCATTCTCCCTGATAGAAGAAGTTATTTTGGTAGAACTCCATTCATATTTCTGGATTAGCTGGCTCAGCCAAAGATGACTACAATATGTACAGAATTCACAAGGGCAGCAGAACTATGTGGATTCTCTCCTAGTGACTCTTGGGAGGTCAACAATCCTTTCCCTCTCCCCTTGGAAATTATATGATCATGCACTTGCGCAATTAATAAAAGATTGCATAAGGGAATAGTAAGGGATATAAACCACAGGAATGCAGGAGGTTAGCAGATGGGGTGGAGAGAAGAGAGGTAGAAAATGCATGATTAGGGCAAGGAATATGGGAAATTAAGGCCCCATATCACTGAAAACTGTGTTGAGTGTGCTATGCAACTAGCTACTTAATATGAGCTTTCTGGGTGTTCTGTGTGGAAATAAACCTTGCTAGAGCTAGGGCATTAAACATCACCAGGGTACACAAACCACCCTTGTAGTCCAGGCTGTGGAAAGAGGGAGACCAGAGCTAAAATGGGGGGAAAAAGGAATATGCTCTTGTATAGAAACTTGCTCTATGCCAGGCACTATGTCAAGAGCTTTTATAAATATCATCTTATTTGATCTTCACAATAACTCTTCAAAGTAATTGCTATTATGATTCCCATTTTACAACTGAGGAAACTGAAACAGAAGTGACTTGTCTTCCCACTGGTTTCTTAAAGGGCTCCCTAAAACTATAAAATGCTTCTCCAGAAACTTTAAGATTAAAAAAAAGAATACCAAATTGATAGTCATTCTCAGGATATCAGGGTATATGTGATCAGTGTACAAACACAGGATGATTCTGCCCTCTGACCAAATCACATTGACACTAATCTCATTGAAAGTTTAGCTGATCTTAACGGATCCAACATCTCCCAAAGAGATTTTTAAAGGGAAGGAAAGGACCCATACATACAAAAATATTTGTAGCAACCCTTTATATAGTAAAAAAGGATAGGAAACTAAGGTAGTACCCATCAGTTGAGGAGTGAATGATGAAACTATGGTCTCTGAATGTAATAAAATTAATTATTGTGCCTTAAGAAATGACAGAACATACAATAGAGAAACCTGTAAAGACTTGAATGGAGTGATGTAGCTCAAGGTGAGCAGCACAAGAAAAACAATTTACACAGTAATAATAACTTTGAAAGACTTATGAACTCTAATTAATAAAATAATGAGTCATGTTTCCAGGATGATGACTAGTCATGATTCCTACCTCCTGACTGAGAGGTGATATTCTCAAGATATAGACTTAAAGATAGATAGATAGATAGATAGATAGATAGATAGATAGATAGATAGATAGACAGACAGACAGATAGATTTGGGCATGGACTATAGGGTAGTTTATTCTTCTTGATAATGCATTTTTGTTATAACAGTTTTATTTTTATTTCTCCTTCCCCCGTAGAATAGGAGAGGGAACAAAAGATTTTTTAACACTTCTTATCTAAGAAAATTCTTAAATTAAATTAAAATTAACACTAGAAAAAACTACAAGTTGAATCCACAAGCACTACCATGAGATCTCTATCAACTATCATCTCACACAGGCAAAGGATTATAACATTGATTCAAAACTGGGGGTTTTGATTGGGTGAATATTAAAAGGTTTGGTGCCAGGGAATTGAATAATTATCAATCCCCAATTAAGGAATAACCTCAAGTCAAACTGACTTGTATGCAAGTTTATTTACAAATGAGAAGAGGAAGAGGAAATAAGGAAATGGGAGAGAGGATAAGATAGGATAAGTAGTCTAACACACTAGATAATTTTCTCTGCTCCCCTAGTTTAACCCAGGCAGATCTAATTAGCCCTCAGTCAAGGAAGGTTAGGCCTTGAAGGCTGAGGGCTGGAAGGCCCTAGAATTCCAGGAAGACTTAGTCTTTACACTCACCACGTGTAATTCTAAGAGAAAGATTTAAGAAAAGTCTCACCAAGATCTGAAGGTCCAAGACATGAACAAGAAGAACCCAGCTGAACTCACTGAGCTCTCTTTTAAAGGGGCTTCTTTTGCGTCACTTCCTGTGCCTTCCTCTTAGTTTACATGTCCAATCACAACAGACACTTTTCTTAGGACTACCCAGGAGGCAGTCAGTAAATTTTGATTCATCACTCACTCTAGCACAGGAGGGTCACAGACCTCCCAACTTGTGAGTTAAATGGAGTTGTTTACACTTTTCGTGATTAGATTTGAGAATGGGCAAGGTAGGTTTAATCTCATTATCACAAAACCTTCCTATTTGTAAAATGACCAATATAGAAACACATGGAAAATCTGTATAGGACAGCCAGCTCAAAGTTGAATGCCCTGAATATTTTACCAAGAAAAGATCTGTAACCCATAACACCTCCTTGAATAGAATGAATTGTTGCTACTGTTACAAATCTTGATCTCTTCATGGCTAGACAAAAAGACTAGATAGCTAGGCAGGAAAAAACCTTTATGTATATGAGAACATGTTAGGATAGTTAAAGTTGGTCCCTGTGGGAGCCCCAATGTTTGTGAGATAAATTGTGCTACAAAATATAACTGCCCATAAGACCTACAGAAGGAATACATGTAATATTTAGTAACCAGTCTGATCTGGTGGCCTGACAGTGTACTCAAGAATAGACTTTACTCAATGAATTAATGAGTTTGTTCACAATGACTCCAAACTAACCAAACATCCTGGAGAAATAGGCAGACATAAACTTAAGGAACACAGGAAAGGTTTAGACATTTTCATTGACTCTTTAGGGGAAAATAGCCAGTTTTTAACACATGAACCTTCTAGATAGAAATAACCCTTATGACCAAGTAGTATATTCCCTTTATGACTAAGAACTGGACTGAACTGAACTTTTTTTGGGGGTGGAGTTGCAACTTAAGAGTATTTAATCAGGACCTGATCTTTATTCTTTCTATTTGACCTGTTGAAATTCAACTGGCAATAACACATTAATTACCAACTTCAGAAATGAAGAGAAAATAAATATTACCATAAAAAAATGGGTCACTCTTATAACTTTCTTGGTTCTAACAGAATCTCCACTCTTCTTTTGCTATTAATGATCAACACATGCCAAAAAATAAATAAAAGGTCATCTAACTTCCCCATATGAAATGATATGTGGATGAAAGATGTCAGAATAAGAGGCCCTTCCCAGGAATCCAAAGAACAAAACCATCATACCTATGTAGATTCAACATAATGTTGCACAATTTGCCAAGAACTTATCATCATACAATCCTATCTCATAGTATCTTGTATCCTCTAGTATCACTGTTAGAATTCTTGGCTTGAATCATTTCTTGCAGTCCCTCATCAACCATCTGCTGTGACCTCCAATCTTCTATAAGCAACTGAAGCAGAGAAGTTTGGTGTGATGAAATAAAGTTTACATCTGCTGCTGGTGACATATCATCTGGTGGAAGTCACAAACTTTCATTTACACTTCCCTTTGTTTGTAGCTCAGTGCCTTGGGTGTCACCTAGCTTTCATTCCATCCTTAGCTCTCCTTATAACTTCTAGTCCTATGGAGCATCTAAATCTACCTTAACATTCCCTGACCAATTTTTGTTGTTGCTGTTCAGTCTTTTTAGTCATATCCAATTCCTTATAATCCCATTTTGGGGTTTTCTTGGACCCATATACTGGAGTGATTTGCCATTTCCTTCTCCAGCTCATTACAGATGAGGAAACTGAGACAAAGTGTGAAGTGACTTCCCTAGGGTCACATAACTAGTAAGTGTTTTGAACTCACAAAAATGAGTCTTTCTAACTCCAGGTCTGACTTTCTGACTAGTAGTATATGCTGAACTCATAGTTGGCCAGAGTTAACACTGATCTTTGGCAGCTAGCAATTAACGTGGCACTGGTTGGACCATAAGTCAGTGGGTTGTTGTCATTTCACATTTGAAACTTCAATCTATACAATCATTCAACTCTCAAAGAAAGTCCATGTAAAAACCAAGAATTCCAGCTTGTGTAAGGAGCCCTTTTTCTGTGAATAGATCTTCAGTTTTCATGGACAACTCCTAAATACACAGTTGCTCATAGTGAGGAAGTTTCACAGAAAATAAATCCATTAATAAACTGGCAGCAACTATCATAGCATACACTATCATGAGGTTTAGAATAGGTGAGGGTTTGATACAGATTTCTATACTTCATTTTCCCCAACTATAGAAGGCAATCCATACCGAGTTTCCTCATCTGAAAACTGAAGGAATTGTATTTGAGGCCTCTAATATCCTATCTCAACTCTAAATCTATTATCATGATGTGAAAACAAGCCTGCTGAATAATGCAATTGGAATTTAGAATGTTATATGAAATGGAAAGGGGAGTGCAGGGAGGATGGCTTCATATGTTCACTAACGCTGCTGCCAATAAAGTCAGAATGGAATTCAAAACCAGAAGCGTATGAGAGATGAAGAGAGCCTGGTGTCCTTACAAAGAATGGTTTTTCTCTAGATCATAATTCTGGGAAATCTTTCAACAAATTTGGGTTCAATTCAGGCATGTGTTGTAAACAATTTCTTGGAGAGCCAATTATTAAAATTTTAGTGTGAGCACTTGAACCTTGGAAATCAGCAAACACTAAAAATCAAAACTTGATTTATTATTTAGTTCATTACCTAGATGTAAGACTTTTCATGGAGGAAATATTAAAAACACAGGTTAAATTTAAAGTGTGTCTTATAGAAATTATTTTCAATGTTACTATTAATTAATTGTTTGCCTAACTAATTTTGCTAATGTTCTTCCTCTCTAAAAAATACTATTTGTTATATGGGGTTACTATCTGGGAAGGGGAAGGAGAGATACTTCAGATAAATATGATGATGTAAGAAACAGATGATATCAGGGCACCTAGGAGGCTCATTGGATAAAGAGCCAAGGCTATAGATGGGAAGTCCTGGGTTCAAATCTGACCTCAGATACTTCCTCAATATATGATCTTTGGGTAACCCAAATGTCTTGCCTTAAATGTTCTTCTTCCTTGGAGCCAATACTTCATATTGATTTTAAGACAGAAGGGAAGGGTAGAAACAGACAAATAAACAGAGACAGGATATCAATTTTAAAAAATTATGTGTATCTTCTCTTCCATTCATTGGTTTTGGGGGAAAGTCAATTGTTAAACATTTAACAACACATCTATGGTTAACTCATTTGATTAGTTATAGTGTGGACTGAATGGAATCATACTACCTAGAATTTTCAGAAGTTCTAGGCAAAAGAAAAAAAGGAAAAAACAACTACGTCAATCTGAGCCACAAAAGGGCCACTTCCTTTATTAAAATACAAGTATCCCTTCTGCTTTTCAATCTTCCCATCATGGTTTCACTATATCTTAGGTCAGCATAAGAAATTAAATGGGAATTTTTTGGGGGGAAAGGGTTGCCGAAGCCACAGAGGACATGCAAAGATCAACAGACAACACAGAAACACAAAAAAGGTTTAGAAACTCAGAAATGCATAAAACATATGGATAGTATTATACAATATCAACATATTTAATCTTTTAAGATCAGAAATATACACAATTTCTTTTTTAAGGTTAAAATAAGTAAAAGTTAAAGTTTGTGAAAAGAATGCAAAAGCCAGCAAATGATACCCCAAAGCTAGAAATATAGAGCTACCTTAATGTTGACCTACAAAAAGCTTATGACCAAATACTTAACCCAAATTTTACAATAAAGGACTATAAACATCCCTTAAAAGAAAAAGAAAAAATTCAGACTTCTGGTAGGAAGAGAGAGCCAAAAAAATTCATACAGATTTTCTAAATCAAGGGGGTATGTGGAAGGGACAACTGTATATTGTCTCATTTTGACAACTGATCATGTTAGAATCAGGGAAATAGAATCTTTAAGGTTCAATTCCAAAAGAATGCACATCCTTTTGTACATAATTTTGCCAATGGAAGGAATATACCTATTAGAAATGTGAGGGCGAGGTGAATTTTACCTCCCAGGTATATTCTATAACTGCTTCTGGATCAAAGAAATGTTCATACAGGTGGGATCCAATAAGCTTATTCACAAAGCCTCTGAGATGTGCTGATGAACTACCTACCACTGGGAAATGGGTTACTTTAATTCATGACATTTGTTTGATCACCACTTGCTGTAGCATGGTCTCTTCCATCTATTGAGCAGAGCTAATTCTGATCTATGTTCTAAAGCTGATTCAGCAGGATGTAGGAATAGCCCAGCTGGTCCAACCCTGTATTATTCCAAATGAGAATAAAGAAAACTATCATCAGTTTATACAGTAAATTTCTGGCTATAGTCAGGAAGAAGAGAGAAAAGAGTTAACATCCCAAAGTCTCCATTCCTTACAATTTTGCTCAGTTTGAGTTTTTATAATCACACTTGACTAGCAATCTTTTTTCTTCAACTTTATCCTTTAAAAGTTTATCCTTCACTGATGAATTCACAAGTGAATTCTATCAGACATTCAAAGAGCAACTAATCCCAATACTATACAAATTATTTGATAAGATAAGCAAAGAAGGAGTCCTACCAAACTCCTTTTATGATACAAATATGGTACTGATTCCAAAGCCAGAGAGATCAAAAACAGAGAAAAACTACAGACCAATCTCCCTAATGAACATAGATGCAAAAATCTTAAATAGAATACTAGCAAAGAGACTCCAGCAAGTAATTAAGAAGATCATCCACCATGATCAGGTGGGATTTATACCAGGAATGCAAGG
>NC_058132.1:597681344-597704066 GCF_016433145.1 Gracilinanus agilis | reverse complement strand
AATTCAGAATGGGTGAATGACTTGAATATAAAGAGGGAAACTATAAACAAGTTAAGTGAACACAGAATACTTTACTTGTCAGATCTGTGGGAAAGGAAAGACTTTAAAAGCAAGCAAGAGTTAGAGAAAATTACAAAATGTAAATTAAATGGTTTTGATTATATTAAGCTAAAAAGCTTTTGTACAAACAAAAACAATGTAGTCAAAATCAGAAGGGAAACAACAAATTGGGAAAAAATCTTTATAACAAAAAACTCTGACAGGGGTCTAATCACTCAAATATACAAGGAGTTAAAGCAATTGTATAAAAAATCAAGCCATTCCCCAATTGATAAATGGGCAAGAGACATGAATAGGCAATTTTCAGGTAAAGAAATCAAAAGTATCAATAAGCACATGAGAAAGTGTTCCAAATCTCTAATAATGAGAGAAATGCAAATCAAAACAACTCTGAGGTATCACCTCACACCTAGCAGATTGGCTAAAATGAAAGAAGGGGAGAGTAATGAATGTTGGAGGGGATGTGGCAAAATTGGGACATTAATGCATTGCTGGTGGAGCTGGGAACTGATCCAGCCATTCTGGCTGGCAATTTGGAATCATGCTCAAAGAGCTATAAAAGAATGCCTGCCCTTTGAACCAGCCATACCACTGCTGGGTTTGTACCCCAAAGAGATCATAGATAAACAGACTTGTACGAAAATATTCATAGCTGCGCTTTTTGTGGTGGCAACAAATTGGAAAAGGAGGGTATGTCCTTCAATTGGGGAATGGCTGAACAAACTGTGGTATATGCGGGTGATGGAATACTATTGTGCTAAAAGGAATAATAAACTGGAGGAGTTCCAGGCAAACTGGAAAGACCTCCAGGAACTGATGCAGAGTGAAAGGAGCAGAGCCAGAAGAACATTGTACACAGAGACTGATATACTATGGTAAAATTGAATGTAATGGACCTCTGTACCAGCAGCAATACAATGACCCAGGACAGCTCTGAGGGATTTATGGTAAAGAACGCTGCCCACATTCAGAGGAAGGACTGCAGGAGAGGAAACATATAAGAAAAACAACTGCTTGAATGCATGGGTCGGGGTGGACATGATTGAGGGTGTGGACTCGAAACTACCACACCAATGCAACTACCAACAATTTGGAAATAGGTCTTGATCAAGGACACATGACAAAACTAGTGGAAATGTGCATCGGCCATGGGTGGGGGGAGTGCGGGGGGTGAAGGGGAAAGTAGGAGCATGAATCATGTAACCATGTTAAAAATGAATATTAATAAATGTTTAAAAAAAAGTTTATCCTTCACTCTCTTGGGTGATAGGAAGTGATACTCGTATGAAATTAATATAAAAATATAACTCATAGTTGGCACATGCACATTAGGAATGACAGTGCAGTTTCTGACTTCTAGAATGGACTGATGAAAGCCCTCCTAAGCAGCCTCTGACTCAGTAGTATGGCTTAGTGTGATTACATGGCTAGACTTCAGAACACATGATTCAGACTGTCCAATAAAAAGCCAACTAGGTGTAATGTCATGGAAGATATAAGAGCCAAGACAAGTGGGAACTCAGGGCTTGTTGGTTTTTTGGCACTGGTCCCTTCCTGAACTCAAGCCCACTCCTTGGCTGGCCTTAATTTATGTGGCCCAACAATGTGGTTAGCTAGGGCCCCTTGGCACCATTGGTAAATGGGCCAGGGCCAGTTTGGGAATCTGGGACCTGACAGAGCAACAGCATGCCTGGGAGACTATGGTAGTTTGAAAGATCTGGTAATATCTTTCTTTCTCTTTACTAATAAATACTTATAAATTCAATATAAAATCTCTAAGATTAATTTTTAGTTATTACATGTATACACATTGCCCTTTGCCTAAAGTGAAAATAAAAATTATATTTACTTTCTTTCCTTCAATACTGTCAGCTTTGCTGGAACTCAGTCAAAATTACTACAATAAACCTATTTTAAGTCGAGGAGAAGAAATTTAGAGTTGAATTTTTATTTTCTTCAGGCTGAAACATAATGAAGGTGACCAGGGATTTGGCCCAGAGGAATAGAATTTAAAGAGTGCTGATAACACTTGTGCTCTTTTAGTAGGCAGCAGGAAAAAGACCTAGACTATATACCTAAAGTAGTTAAACTAGGAAACAGTCAGGTGGTTCTCTTCCACTCTTAACCACTGGCTCTACCCCAGGTAAGGAGACAGAGGAAGGAGAGGGGAGGATATTTTTATAACTATATGTAATAGGTTATTATATAAATATATCTAAATTATTGTCTGCCAGATAGATATTTGTTCCAAAATAATATAAAGAGATTTCTGTCTTCTGAGGGTTTTATTTTTTTTCCTTTCTCTTACTTCATTTTTCCTAACAAGTTGTTTTTATCTTAACAAGTTGTTTCAATATCTGTATGGATATCTGTGTTTCACAGAAGAATAGGATGCCATAGTTGGAAGGGACCTTATAGGACATACAGTCTTGTTAAAGAATCCCCACTATAAAATTGTCCATTTCACTCGAAGTTCATCCTTCCTTCATTCGAAAATCTCTACTTCTTGAAAAAACTCATAAAGTTTTGGAAAACCTTGAAGATCAGAAAATTTTCCTTTCATTGTTTTGGCTCTCAGACACTCATTATTCGAAGTCCAAACCTTACACATCAAAAGGTTTCAAATATATCAAGATAGCTTTCATGTTGTCATCCCTTCCACTATTCAAGTAATCTATTCTCTAGGCAAAACATCCCCATTGTTTCCTATATATATCCTATTTTCCATTATATATTAGATTTTATATATGCAATGTTTCCATTGGTCCTATTATATATAATAGTCAGATAAGTATATGAATATTAAAGCCCTTTGCCATTCACTGCTCCCGTCCCACACTGATTACTTCTTAAGAAATGATTCTTCAATTTCTCTGAAAATGTTTAACTCCTCTGCACCAATGCAGAATTGGTGGCATTGAAGCAAGCCTGTCTTCTAGCTGAAGGTAAACGTGTAAATATTTACACAGACTCTCAATATGCATTTTCTGTTTGCCATGCAACAGGAACGATCTGGAAACAACAAGGTTTTATTACTGCATCGGGAAAACCAATAGCTCATGCAGCAATAATAACTGAGTTGTTAGAGGCAATCCAGAAGCCAAAACAGCTGGCAGTAATTCATTGTAGGAGTCATACTCGTGGTAGAGATTCAGTCTCTAAAGGAAATCATAGAGCTGATATCACTGCGAAGTATGCAGCCCAGAATGCTCCAGTTTATGTGATGAATTTAACATCTATTGATTCTGATGATCTAGAGAAAGCTTATGTAGACTCAGATATTGAGAAATGGAAGGATAAATTTGGAGCTAGAAAAGAACATGGGATATGGATTACTGATACAGGAAGACCATTGTTACCAAAAGATTTGTATACCTATTTGTGTCAAGCCATCCACACAAAAGGTCATTTTGGTACACAAGCTGTTGTGGATTCCATCAGGAGACAATGGGTTGCTCCTAGAATAAGTACTGTTGCAAATAAGATCTGTAATAGCTGTCCAGTCTGTCAAAAGTTCAATCAAAGTGCATTCAGAAAGAAAGGTTTGGGTTGTAGACCTTTAGCATATTGTCCATTTGAGAGTTTACAGATTGATTACATCTGTATGCCTAAAGCTGGAAGATACAAGTATTATCTTGTGATAGTCGATAGACTGACTAAATGGCCTGAAGCTTTTCCATAAAATACAAATACAGCTAGTTTTGTGGTGAAAGTGTTACTTAAGGAAATTGTGCCTAGATTTGGTGTACCTTTAACCATAGATTCGGATAAGGGATCTCATTTTACTCAGGATATCCTTAGAAGAGTCTATGAGAATCTAGGAATAACACCTAAATATCATGTTCCTTATCATCCTCAAAGTTCAGGTCAGGTGGAGTGTATGAATAGGGAACTCAAGACTATGGTTGGGAAACTGTGCTGAAACTCATCTCAAATGGCCAGAGATTCTTCCCATAGCTTTGTTTTACCTACATACGAGACCAAGAGTGGATCTACATATATGATCGTATGAGATGCTCTTTGGACATGCTCCACTACAGGCAAAAACTTGTAAGGCTGTTTATGCATCACTCTTAGGAGGTGATTGCCAAATTGCTTCATATTTAAGTGCTTTACAGCAGAGTCTAAGAGAATTACAAGATATGGGAGTATTAATTCAATCTGGTCCATTGGATTATTCTCTTCATAATTTTCAACCTGGTGATATGGTCTATGTGAAGAATTTTGCCAAAACATTGGCAACAGAACAAAATTGGGTAGGTCCTTATACAATTGTATTAATTTCACCATCTTCTGTAAAAGTTTTAGGTAGAGATTCATGGTATCATTGTTCTCACATTAAATTAGCACATGGAGTAAATAATGAAAATGTAGAGATTGTTAATAATGAAGTTGGAGAAGAAGAAGAAGAGATTGTGTAATTTGAGATCTTCAGTCAATTAGAGTCTGCAGTCAGAAAGTTCAGTAAGGAGAGGACCATTCCAGTGGAAGAAGACATTCGGATGGAAGAGGACATGGATGGATGAAGAGAATTCAGGATTCAGGATTTATAGACTTTGTATTAAGACTGATGGACTTATGAATTGAACTGATGAAACTTCATTTTCAAGCATTTTCTTAAAGGATAGGATTAATCATGGACAATTTGGATTAAATAGTTTAGAAGTTTTGGGGTAATATATATAGTATCACTACATACTCATATGCATCCAACATTGCACATAAAACTATCAAGACCTTCGATGGAGAAAAGGAGAAGAGGAAAACTGGAGAAAAGAGGAGAGAAGAGATTTCCTAGAGGAATGGGACATCATAAGGAAAAAGGAGATCTACAGAAGATTTGGAGTTTCGGTAGGTATCATGCATCCATCAGTAACATGTTGCAACACAATATAGCAAAAAAAACAACATAATAAATCAGATACATAAGACACAAACATGTTAGGATACATCGTGTTCCTTATGGAATGAGGCAATGTATAATACTAACAAAATTAGAATTAGCTATAGGATAAGTAAGTACTAACAAGAAATAGTTAGTTACTAACAAAGATTAGCTAGTTATTTAAATAGATGTAGCTAGACTAATACACTAATATCTTAGGGTTAGTTTGGAATAGTTTAGTGAAATAGATATGGTATTAGATAAGGTTAGAGGATAAGATAAGGTACTAATGTACATTATAGTGCAGATACAACAGACAACAAATTTACATTACATGAAGAACATATAACTACTACAGATCACTATCACAAATAATGTAAATAGTTGTGTAAATAGTATGTGTATATTGTAAAGTGTATTATAGCGTAAGTATTGTATATATGTAAAGGGTGTACATATGTATATTTGATGTGTGTGTATTGTGTGTACATACATGTATATATGTATATCATGCATGTATATACTATGTATATTTTGTGTGTGTATCATGTGTATATGTATGTATAAGTGTAAATTCTGTGAATACTTTGATATGATTGAGTTGCAAACATTCAAATATAATTTGCATAAGGGAGTTTAATGTTTGTTTTAATTTTGATGTAAAGACTTATGCAATGTTGTGTTAAGATGTTTTTCCAAAATGGTTTGCATTAGTTGGTAGGATATTTCTGTATTAGCATAAGAGTTATGTTTGATGTTTGTTTTGACTTTTGTGTTGATATTTCATATTTGCTGTTGATTTTGTTGATTTTGTTGGAAATTTTTGCATTGTTACTTGTTGTTTTATACTTTGAACTATGTAACTGTTCAATATATTTATCTTTTTACCTTTTCTTGTTAAAATCCCTAGTGTAGGGTATAGTAGGATAGTGTTACATAGAATAGAGTTAGTGTAGGTTGTTTGTTATTTTGGGTTAGAATTTTAGTTTAGTTTGTAGTGCACAAATACCAAAATTTTGGTAATTTTGGCTTTGTACAAAGGGGGGAACTGTTATGAGTAAGATTAGATTAGCTAGTTATTAGGAATTAAGTTGTACCTAGCAGGAAGGAGCTGGAGCTGGGAATTCCAGGTTGGAATGAAGGAGGAGGAAGTGTGTCTGTGCCTTGAGTGTAGACTCCATTAGTGGTGGGCAAGAAACTGTTGCCAACCTGGGAGACCTCAGAGCAAAGGACATCCTGCTTCCTGTTTTCCCCCTGGGATCCTGTGTGGTGTGGCATCTAGCAAAAGGACAAATCTACAGAGCCAAGAGAAGAGGTGAAGTTTGAGAACTGGAGGACAGTGCTTCAAGCAAAACCCTCTCTACTTGGTTCCTGAGACAACTTTAGCTCCTGGCATCCAGAGATCATCAGTGGATTGCAGTGAGAATCCCAAAGCCACAAAGCCCTAGCTGTACTCAAGCCTGGCAGGTTCCAGGTTTGAGGCAGAAACCCAGAGACTCCATTTATAGCTCCTTGGGCCCTGTTAGTTTAGATCACTAAGTTAGAGTAGAATAAGTCCTTCCCTTTCCCTGTGGGTTTTGTTATTAGGTGTTAAGGGTTTAGAGTAGTCATTCCTATCCCTCCTTTTAGTTGTTTCTAATTAAAACCCAGTTTCATCCTGTTGCCTTGTCTATTGAATCCAAGGCCTCTGGCCAGAGTGACAGTTGACTGTTATTTGTCAGTTAGGAGTAGCTTAGCTGTACAAGTCTTCAATGTCCAAGTCTAATCTCTCTTAAATCCCAGAGTGTGTTCCCACAAACCCCTTAGTTAATTTAAAATATCCCTGGTGACCCCATTACCTTACATATATTTTCCTACAGTTATTGGAATAAAGTCATCAAATCAAAACTTTACCTGCCCCTTTCCAGGAAGATCTCTACTTCTACTATCCTATCCATGAGCTATATAGAGCATGGAACAAGCTCACCAGGCCCATATCCAAGCACATCTATGATTACAATAACAAAAACTGACATTTATATAGTAGTTTTAAGTTTGAAAAGTGCATTACAAGCACTCTTTTGAGTCTCATAACATTTTTTAAATGAGTGCTTTTTTTCAGGAAATGTCATCAGGTACCATGTGATTCAGTCCAGTCTTTGGGATCAAAAAACCAAATACTTACTAATTCAGGGGCTCCAACTTCTCACCCTGAAGAGGGTGACAACTCCACAAGCACTCCAAAGAGTAGAGGAGCCAGTGTCGGAGTCTCAATGGTATGATCCAGATATGATTGTTGGTTAGACATTATTAAAACATTCATGATTGAAAAGCAGTTGCAAATAACTGTTGTAGAACTATTATTGAGATGTAATAACTAGGTGAGTGCCAAGCCATTTTGAAAAGTTTACCACAATTATAAAGCTCTTCCCCTCTACTGGTCATAGAAAAAAATCAAAATGAATGTCTGATCAAGGCTTATTGATTGCTTCCTGTTGAAAAATGAGTACCTTTAGCAGATTGCACCATCCAGTCTGGTGTGATTGAAACTGCTTCACAGTTGTTGTTTTTTTCCAGTATCAGAAAAAATTCTAAGCCACTAGACATTGCCCTTAGCCAAAACTTTCAAGCAAATAAGGTCACAGTGTGCTATGTATTTTATGGTCTAGATAATGTCATTATCACTTCTAGAAATAACAACATGATTTTCCAATAAAAGTCATCCTTTGCAGGAAAATAACTCATAGTGATGGTTTGCGAATAGCTTGAGCATTTCAGGCAGTTTCTACATGGCCATCCCATCCATATTCATTTCAACAAACTAGACAAAGATGGCAGCTGGAAAGGGTAGGTCATGGAGGTCTTCTAACTCAAAAATTCCCTGTGGACATAGTAGCAGGTGACTGAGCATTGCCATTCAATATTCCTTTTCGAGAGAGAAGCATGTCTTCAGATGCACTGAACAAGGTTAAAGTACTAAGCAAGCCTAGAGAGCTGCAGGGGCAGCTGGGTGGCTCAGTGGGTTGAGAGCCAGGCTCAGAGATGGGAGGTTCTGGGTTCAAATCTGGCCTCAGCCACTTCCCAGCTGTATGACCCTGGGCAAGTCACTTGACCCCCATTGCCTAGCCCTTACCACTCTTCTGCCTTGGAGCCAATACACAGTATTGGCTCTAAGACAGAAGGTAAGGGTTTAAATTTTTTAATTTAATTTAATTTAATTTTTAAAAAAGACTAGGGAGCTGCATGTTCAAGTATTCCAATGCAACCTTATCTAGGTGAAGATTCCTTCCAAGGAGAAAGATTGCAACTTATTCATCCTGTGTAATTTGTGTTTATATCTTCCTATAATTTTACCACACACACTGGGGACCTTCCTTAGGTTCTCTTAAATTGAGACAGGATCAGCAGAGCACATGCACTGTTCATCAGTTATCCATTGATCTTGTCACATAACCATTTCAGCTTCTTTTTCACTCAGACGTTTCTTTAATGATTTTCTATTCCAATAAATGGAAAGAATGATGGAGTTAGAGGCAGAAAACTTGGGCTTGAATGTTTCTGGTGCCACTTTTATTACCTGCATGACTTTGGGAAGTAACTTCACCTCCAAAGGTCTCAATTTCATTAGCTATAAAATGATGACCTATTAGACTAGAGGGTCTCTAAGGTCCCATTGAGCTTTAAATCTATGACCCTAAAGAACTTTATAATTCAGTGGTGTCCAAATCAAATAGAAAGAGGTCTCTGCCACATATTAATTTAAAAAACTACAAACGAACATAACATTTTTCATATTGTATTTTGATTTATTTTATTAAACATTTCCTAATTACATTTTAATCAAATGAGGTAATAATTGTAAAGCACTTAGCATAATGCTTGGCACATAGTAAGTGCTATATAATGTTATCTATTACTGTTAATCTGGTTCAGCTCAGGAGTTTGGGCTTTAGATCACTTCTTGTTAATGATTATTTGTAATATGTAGAATAATTAAGAACATAAATGTACTTTCTGTTTTTAAAAGTGTTGTGATCAGTAGAATAAATCAAAGCATAATCATAATCACAATAACTATCTAGCACTTTGTGTTTACAGAGTACTTTCACATACATTGCTTCACCTGATTAGGGTAATAATAATAATAGCTAATGAGCATTTATAGAGTGCTTTAAGTTTGCAAATATCTCATTTTATCCTAATAACATAATATATGTTACATACAGAATATAAATGTTCTACATAAGAAGAGTAGTTAATGCTATTATTACCCCCTTTTTACATACGAGAAAATCTAAGGTAAACAGAAGTTAAATTACTTTCTTGGGGAGGACGTTGGGGGCAGGACACACAGCTAAGTGTCTAAGGCTGGATTTGAAATTAGGTCTTCCTGACTTCAAGTCTACAATAAGATAAGATAAAAATTTTTTAAGGGCTCAGAAAGCTAAGAGCTGGGGATACACATGAGAAAAATAAGACAGTTCCTGCCCTCAAGGAGCTTACAATCAAATTACAAATGGAAGCTGTAAAGGATTGGGAAGGGGGATTGCTAGAGGGTGCCCCATACCAGGGCAGAATAAAGATAATGGTGGAGTTGAAACCAAGCAGAATAGTTGGTGGTAAATGAAGAGATAACTGGGATTTTGAACCCTCTATAGCGGGAGGTTATAGAAGGAGTTGTTTTTTTTTTTTTTGCTTTGTTCTCTATCCAATCAGAGAACCAAAAGAAAATGAGGATATTGCTAAGGTATGAGTAATGTACTAAAGGTAAAGCAATTTCCATGATGCTGTTTCTGATGATAAGTTTATCCTGGAAGGGGTATAATGAAGATGATGATAGAGTCAAAACCAAGCAAAGCTGGTGGCAAATAAAAAACAGCACTCTCCACTGTACCCTCTAACTACCACTCTAGTACATAATAAACTGCTTGACTACCACAATGCCAGCAGGGATCTCTACCAACTTTGCATGGTTCTATTCTAGAGACAATAATAATCTTAATTAGTAAATGTACAGAATCCTCTAGGTTCATCTTTCATTTTGAGTTCAGCTTAGCCTAGCTCAGACACCATAAGGTAAAGACACATCAAAAGTTGGTTTATATCAGTGATTCCCAAAGTGGGTGCCACCGCCCCCTGGTGGGTGCTGCAGCAATCAAGGAGGGCGGTGATGGCCACAAGTGCATTTATCTTTCCTATTAATTGCTATTAAAATTTTAAAAAAATTAATTTCCTGGGGCACTAAGTATTTTTTTTCTGGAAAGAGGGTGGTAGGCCAAAAAAATTTTGGGAACCACTGGTTTATATTTATCATGATCCAGAATTCAAAGAGCTGCTGGGCTATATGTAAAGCATCCTTATAAAGATAACTCCAACACTACAGACTTCCTCTTTCCAGTGATCAACAAGGGGACTTAGCAGTGATTGACTTTTGTGGAATAAAAACATAAGATTTTCAATTGGAAGGTGCCTTATAGATCAGCTAATTCAAACTTATTATTGGTCAGAAGAGAAAATGAGTTCCATAAAGGGGAAAGAACTTTTCCAGAATCAAACAGGTGCCCAGGTCCACTAATTCCAAAACTAATACTATTATATTACATTGCCTTCCTAATGGTAGACTCTGAATAAACCCAAAAAGACTTGAAACTTTTTATTTTTTGGAGTAAGAGCATTGTTAGCACATTTATTTTTTATGTTAATACCAGTAGCATTGATGTGGTAGCCTTTTCATGTCTCCTCTTTTTAAAAAAAAATTTGAAGTATCTGATTTCATTCCATGAATTCATCTTTTGTTGACTCCATGATCAGGACATCATCAAAATATGGTTCATAGGATCCTAAAAGGCAAGACCTGCATAAAGCTTTGGAAAATTCCAGGGGGCTAGAAGAACAAAAGGTCAAGAATATCAAGGAAAATAATGGGAAAAAGTAATAAAGAAGAGAAATTTGTACTACCAGCTCTCAAACTATACATATAGTAGTAATTACCAAAATATCTAGTACTGGATGAAAATAGAAAAACAGAAGTAATGGAATAGCTTAGATAAGCAAGATTTATGACCAACTGTGTACAGCAGTCTTATGTCTGAATAGCTTAAGAACATAAATCACTGGAGAAAGAATTCATTATTCAACAAAAATGCTGGGAAAAAATGAATTTGATTTGAAGCAATTTGGTCCAATGGAAAGAATGCTGGCCTTGAACATTTTCTACTTATGAAACCAAAAACAAGCAATTTATCATCTTTTAACCTCAGTTTCCTCACTTGTAAATGAAGATGATAATGCTTTCAGGATTGTCAAGAAAATCAAACAAAATATGTATAGAGAGTCTTAAAAACTCTGAGAATTCCTTTTCCCAATTCCCACTCACATAGGTGGCTTGGGTCCTCTCAGAGGGCTAGCATCTCTCCCTAAGGGTTCTGAAAGGCAAGGGAGTTCTCTAATATCTTCTACTTGACCTCCCATTTTGGTATATTTTTCCCAATGTTGTTCATCAGTGATTAATGACCCTAGTATCATTTGGCCAATTGACATCAATTAGCTATTACAAAGAGTTATTTACTAAGAAATATGGTAAGAACAGAAGTATTAAATATTCCTCTGAACTGGAACACACTCTTCTATATACCACCTCAGTCCTTGGTGTCTTTAAGTCTGAGTGACTGCAAAGCATTTTTTCTAAAGCATTTTCTCTCATCTAGTTCACTTTCAAATGTGTCATAATCAGTAAAAAGGTCTCTCTTCCTCTTACAGGACTCCACATGTTATCTATAGGGTCACTCACTCCATTCCTGAGCAGGGCCCCATTGTCTGCTTGAGTTATATTGATGAACAAAAGCTGACCAGCCCCAAACTCCATTTCCAGTTCCTAGAACTTTAGTAGTTCATCCAAACTTTCATAGTTTACTAGGTCACTGCCATCTCCCAAATTCCTTTATCTAAGAAGAAGAAAGGACAAATACAAAGAAGAAAAGAACAGAAAATCATATTCATGAACCACATGTGAGCCCAGGTGGAGAGAGACCATTGCCTCTCCCCATCTAGAGGCTTACAATATATCTTCCCTCACTTGAGCCAGACAGACAGGAGAGAGATATATCCTTAGTCGGTTGGTGACTTTGGAATCTATACCCATTTCTTGCTCAGTAGCCAATCAAAAGCCTATTTCTTCAGCACATGGTGAACAGATCAGAAATAGTTGTAGCTAAGTTGTAGCTTTGAAGCCCATGTGAGACACCACATCATTCCAGCACACATAGCCTGTCCACAAAGGCTAGGCTTGACCATCCCTGTCACACTTTGATACTCAAGCTCTTCTTCATTAATTTTTTCTTCAAAGAAAAAGTAATTTCTCTAGCCTTCATGTGAATTAGTATAATGACAGTATCCTGAGATGCCATTCTCCATCACCTACCCCTAATGCCAATATTATTCTGGGAAATCTTTTCACAACTTCTCATGGCAGGATCTTTTAATGTTACAAATTGCCTTTGACCCTGATTCATTGAAATACTGAAATAATTATGTTATGTATATATAGCCATATAAATTTATCAATTGTGTCATCTTGTTTCTCAAAAAATACTAAAGAACTATTAATATATCACCAGGGCCACTACTTCCACCAACATCAACTGCACCTATGACTTAGTAAGTTTTCTTTGAGTCACTATGGCCAACCTTGTGATATAACTCTTCTGTTTAGTCAGAATTCTCCTTAGCAACAGATCAAATCAAAGAAAAGGGGGTCAGAGGGCAGCTGGGTAGCTCAGTGGATTGAGAGCCAGTCCTAGAGATGGGAGGTCCTAGGTTCAAACGACCTCAGCCACTTCCCAGCTGTGTGACCCTGGGCAAGTCACTTGACCCTCATTGCCTACCCTTACCATTCTTCTGCCTTGGAGCAAATACTTGGAGTATTGACTCCAAGATGGACGGTTAGGGTTTAAAAAAAAAGAAAAAGAAAAGGGGGTCTTAGAAGCATTTTTTAGAACAAAAGGAAGGCCAGAAAGAAATACAGAGTAGGACAACTTTGAAAAGTTATGTGTTAAATTTATCATATACTTCAAAAGCAAGGTGCAACTAATAATGCCTAATAGTTATAATGCTATTTTTCTATTCTACTCTGAATATAGAAATGCTCATTTTTGTGTTGGGTAAGTTCAGAATAAAAATAAATAAAAGGGGAGAAAATGCCAAAGACTCTAATTCCCTCATTGAGCCTCACCAAGTGGTGGACAGAAACACCAGATGCATACATACACTCACACACACAAACATACAACTATATAGTACATCGTATACCCATAGAAAATGAATGAGTGAATGAATAAAAAAGTGTTAAGTGCTAGAGATACAAATGGAAAAGCAAGACAATCGTTGCTCTCAAAGGATTCCCATTCTAATATGATGCTAAATCTTTTTAGCTCAGTAAGACTAGCCATAGAGTGTGTTCCACAGTCTTAAAGAGCTTCACACCTCTACCTATTAATGAAGCCTTAGAGTATGACTTTTATAAAGAAAGCCATCCTTAGGAGCAAATGTAGTTCCCTACATAGGTTCAGAAACATTATGAAACAAAAAAGAGCACAAACTTTCTTTATTATCATTTATAGCCATCTCTCTGGGCTTTGAAAGAATTCTAAATTTAGATTTTTATTTTCTCAGTTGCATCAGTCCAGGAGTTTTTAGTTTATATAACTACAATAAACAACTGAAACTTCTTGGAATTTCCTAGGGGTTATAATGATATACCATTTTTCCC
The DNA here is from genome assembly GCF_016433145.1 of Gracilinanus agilis. NCBI lineage: Eukaryota > Metazoa > Chordata > Mammalia > Didelphimorphia > Didelphidae > Gracilinanus > Gracilinanus agilis. The sequence continues at coordinate 597,690,375 of NC_058132.1, read as the reverse complement.
TGAATGGCAACTCTCCAGAGAGCATGACCTTTATCCTGCTTCCTCAAATTACAAATAACCCTGGTTTAAAGGAACATCTGATGGATCCTATGATTATGTTCCTACCAGTTCTTATGTAGAAGAATTGGGAAGCTACTAGCATTACCTTTGTTCTGCCTCTTCCCAGAAAACCAAAACAGGAGTGGGGGTTTGGGGGTGAGGGGCCGGTTTCCCTTCTGCCTCCTTCCCTCATGTAAACTGAGAAATTACTTGGCTTGATGATATCATTGGTTATGTAAGGTCAAGATATATCAAAATGGCTTGTTTCCTTTTCCAGAACTCTCTGTTCCCCTTTAGGTTGGATAGTGAGAATGCTTAGCTTGGACATTTTCTCTCCTCCTCACAAAATACAGAATTGGCTTCAGGGACACAGGATGCCAATCATCACCAGCAGCTTCTAGGTCTCCTAGAGAACTAGTTCAGCTCAGGTAGTGAAAGAGAAAGGAGGTAAATTTACTTTTGTTTCACACTCAAAAGATCTGTTCCCATCTCATTTAAGTTTTAAACTTGCTCCGTTAATTCTTGAACTCACATAGACTAAATCCAATCTTAAAAATTGACCCAAAAATATTAGTCTCTTTTTGCATCATTAGCACCCCTCAACCCAGGGCTTCTTCCAGGAAATTTCCAAATAGAGCTTATGTGCAGTTTGTTTCTAAATTTTCCACAAATGTGGGTAGCAGAGTCCCCAATTCCTACATATGCACTCAAAGTAACACATATCTGTTAAGGGGATTTTCTTAATCTTTCCCTCTGTCTCCTTAAGAAGCAAGAGAACAGGGTTTCTAAATAGATCAGAACTGACAGGAGTCAGTGAGCCAGGGCTACTGGCAGTTGGCTACTGACAGTTGGGTTATAGAAAAATGATGTCTAATTATTTAGGGAGTTAGGGAGTTAGTGAATCATTGATAGATAGAGTAGGTTAGAGTAGGCTTGGTGTTTTCCAGGCAAGAAGAAACTGTCCTTAGAAGACAGTTAGAGGTAGGTTATTAGAAATTTTAGATAGTATTAGGAAATTTAAGTATAGTCATAGGGTATTAGAATAATCATCTCTCTTTCCTTTTTTTCTATTTTCTATCTGTACTTATTTCCAAATTAAACTAAGGTTTTATTTTTATTTTAAAAACCCTATTATCCTTGGGTTTTTTAGACCAATTTCCTTCTTTCTATGAATATTCCACAACATTCAACAGGATATTGTGAAATAAATTTCCCACAGTACTTTTACTGAGAGAAAAGGTCTCTTCCACTAGGGTGAGAGGGGAACTCAGGCTACCACAAAGCCTTACCAACAGTGCAGACCAACAGCTAGGCTCCCCCTCCCCCACTGCTCAAGGCCTAGGCCAGCATCAAGACTCTGAGATCCTGTCTAAGTCAACAGCAAAGTACTTCCACGCCCACCCCTTGAAGTTCTGAGGACCTGTACAACTTCCCATTGTGCCTGGCTGATACAAGTCTGTGAAAGGGTACTTGGTGAGGCCCTGAGCACCACTAGCAAAGTGTACCTGGCCAATGTAAACCTATGGTGAGACCATCATACCTCCTTGGAAGAACTGAAAATTGCAGACACCCAGAACAAGATCTAGGGGTAGAAGCAAGAAAATGCTAAAGTTCAAGAGAGTGCCCCCTCTACCGTAGAAACAGAGCCACTTCTAAGATAAAAATAAAAGTCAAGAAAAATGCTGGGGAAATGAGCAAATGTCCATAAAAAAAAACCTTACCATGCTATCTGATGGTGATGGAATATGATTGTGCTCAAAGGAATAATGAACTTGAGGAATTCCATGTGAACTGGAATGACCTCCAGAAACTGATGCAGAGTGAAAGGAGAAGATCCAGGAGAACATTGTACACTTTGGTACAATCAAACATAATTGACTTCTCTACTAGCAGCAATGCAAGAATCCAGAGCAAGGCTGAGGGACTTATGAGAAAGAAAACTAGCCACATTCAGAGGAAGAACTGTGGGAGTAGAAACAACAGAAGAAAAACAACTGCTTGAACACATGGATTGATGGGGATATTATTGGGGATTAGACACTAAACAATAACTCTAGTCCAACTATCAATAATATGGAATTAGGTCTTAAAAAATGATACATGTAAGCCCCAGTGGAATTGGCTAAGGGGGGTTAGGGAGTTTGGTGGAGAGGGAAAGAACATGAAACAAGTAACTATGGGAAAATATTAAAAATTAAAAATTAAAGAAAAAACCTTACCATAGGAAATTATCATGTAGACAAGGAAGAGCAAGTTACAAACTCAGAAGGGGACAATGAGGCCAAGGAGCTACATGCAAAACTTCAAAGAAAATTGGGAATTGGTCTCAGACTCAGGAAGACTCAAAAAGGAGTTCAAAAATTAAATAATACAAAGGAAAAATGGGGAAAAGAAATAAAAGTGATACAAGAAGAAAACAATATCTTTTAAAAAGCAGAATTGACCAAATAGTAAAAGAGGAACAAAAATCCAATTAAAAAAAGGACTTCTTAAAAAGTGGAATTGGAAAAGAAAATGCTACAGGGAGTATAGGAAAACTGGGACACTAATGCATTGCTGGTAGAATTATGACCTGATCCAACAATTCTGGAGAGAAATCTGTAAATGCCCAAAGGACTTTTAAAATGTGCATAGCTTTTGATCTAGCAATACAACTTTTAGCGCTATATCCCAGAGATTTTTAAAAAAGGAATAGGGCCTTTTGTATAAAAATATTTATAGCAGTTCTTTTTGTGGTGGCAATGAATGGGAAGCTGAGGGTATATATATCAACTGGGGAATGTCAGAACAAGTTGTGGTACATGATTATAATGGAATACTACTGTACAACAAAAAATTATGAGAAGGATGATTTAAAATAAACCTGGAAAGATCTAAATGAACTGATATGAAGTAAAATTAATAAAGCAAGGAAAAAATTGTACACAGTAACAGCAATATTTATATGATATTTATGAACGGCAATATTATATGATGAATGTTTATGAAGATCCTCAAGGACTCATAATAAAAAATGCCTTTCACCTCCAAAGGAAGAACTGACACATCAGCTTATGCCATATTTCACTGGCCATCTAGGGAGAGAGAAGGGAAGAATGAAAAATTGGCTTAAATTTTTTTTAAGGGGTTAAAATTGGAGGGAGGGGTTGTAGTTGAGAAAAAAAATAAATTATTTTTAAAAAGTAGAATTGGCCAAATGGAAAAGAAAATTTAGAAGTTTACTGAAGAAAATAATTCCTTAAAATTAGAATTAGGCAAGTGGAAGCTAATGACTTCATGAGACATCAAGAAACAATAAAACAAATTCAAAAGAATGCAAAAAATAGAAGAAAATATGAAATCTCTCACTGAAAAAATAATTGACCTGTAAGATAGATCTGGAAGAGATCATTTAAGAAATATTAGACCACCTGAAAGCCACAATAAAAAAATAAGCCTAGGGGCAGCTGTGTAGCTCAGTGGAGTGAGAGTCAGGCCTAGAGACAGGAGGTCCTAGGTTCAAACCCGGCCTCAGCCACTTCCCAGCTGTGTGACCCTGGGCAAGTCACTTGACCCCCATTGCCCACCCTTACCAATCTTCCACCTATGAGACAATACACCGAAGTACAAGGGTTTAAAAAAAAAAAAAGAAATATCTCTAAAGTGATTAACACAATGCCTAACACATGATGATCAATAAATGTTTATAAAAAAAAAAAAAAAAAAAAAATAAGCCTAGACATCATATAATAAGAAATTATAAAAACAAAAAAAAAACCTTCCTCAATATTCTAGAACCAGAGGGCAAAATAGAAACTGAATTGACCCACCAATCACTTTCTGAAAGAGATCTGCAAAAGAAAAGTCACAGGAATATTATAACCAAGTTTCAGAGCTCCCAAATCAAGGAGAAAATACTGCAAGCATCTAGAAAGAAAAAATTCGATTATCATGAGTCACTCAAGATTACACAGCTTCTTCATTAAAGGATAGATGGTTCGAAATATGATAGTCCAGGGGGCAGCTGGGTGACTCAGTGGACTGAGAGCCAGGCCTAGAGATGGAAGGTCCTAGGTTCAAATCTGGCCTCAGACTCTTCCTAGCTGTGTGAACCTGGGCAAATCACTTGACCCTCGTTGCCTGGCCTTATCACTCTTCTGCCTTGGAACCAATACATAGTATTGATTCTAAGACAGAAGGTAAAGGTTTAAAAGAAAAAAAAAAAAAAGAAATATGATAGTCCAGAAGGCAAAGTAGGTAGGTTAGAATCAAGAATCACCTACCCAGCAAAACTGAGTATATCCTTTTTTTTTTGGGGGGGGGGGGGGGGGAAGGGGAGTGGTCATTTAAAGAAATGGAGGAATTCCAAGAATTCCTGATGAAAAGAACAGCCTGAAGAGAAAATTTGAAGTTGAAACGCAGGATTCAATAGAAGCATAAAAAGATAAATAAGAAAGGAGAAAGTTTAAGGAATTCAATAAGGTCAAACAGTTTCCCTTGCTATATGGGAAGATGATACTTGTATCTTTCTTTTTTTTTTTTTTCAAACCCTTACCTTCCATCTTGGAATCAATATTAGGTATTGGTTCTAAGGCAGAAGGGTTCTAAGGGCTAGTGTTATGGAGAAGTGGGTAATCTTGGTTAAGGGAGGGATAAAGGTGATGAGGTCATTGGAGGAGGAATGAAGTGGACAGCTGAGTGTAGGGAAGGGATGAGGTAGGTGGTATAAAGGAAGGTAAGAGAATGGATGGGAGTATAGGAAGGCAGCTCAAACAGGTTTATTCATTAAAGGCTGGAGACAGAGGATACTGAGGAAATAGGCTGGGTTGTTTAGGCAGGGAGGATATCTCTGAGATACAAAAGGAGATTGGGCCAGTCAGAAATATTTTAAATCTGGCTGGAGGGCTTCTCTTGTTAATTTTTAAAATCCCTTGAGGGAGGAGTCAAAGGGCTCCTCCCTGCCAGTGAAACTGATGGCTATAAGAAGTCCTGGGTAGGTACTTCCTGCCAAGATGGACGCCTGCAGTTCCCTCAAGAAATAAAAGGAAAATAATTTCTGCCCTCTTCAGCCCTTGCCTTAATCTTCAATACAATGATTCACCAGAGGCTTTGAGTAGGTAACAAAGGGGATTTATTAATGTCAGGGATAATCAGAAGGAGAGAGGGGTTTAGGGTTTTGTAACAGCTACTAGGGAAAAAGGTGATGGTGGGGGAAGGGTCACAGGAGGGGGTTAGACTGAGAGAGGCCAGCTCTCCCAGTCAAGAAGGTTTGACTGTCTTTTGAAATAAAGTATTTATCAATTCACTAAATTAGGGGTAGCTTGTTTTAGGATGCCCTATTTGCCTACAGAAACTAAACCCACGATGTCCAACCACCAAGCCTACCCTTCCTCCCAGGGCCCAAAGGGAAATTCAGGGAAAATAGCAGGAATGAAATATGGAGAGATCAGGGAGAGGACCAGAGAAATCAGATAGGTCCAAATCTCCCAAAAGACAGAAACACAGGCCAAGGCAGAGCCAAAGCAAAGCCAGCTGACAGGCAAAGCCAAAGCCAGAAGGCAAAATCCTGTCAGTTGGAACTTCAGCACTATTTATAGCCTCAGGGTCCAACTGACTTTCTGAAAATTCTAAAACTTAACTGCCAGGGCTGCTTACAGTTGAACTTAGCAAAAGCAAAAGCTTCTGTAGCATCCTTGCATTACACTAGGCAATGGGGGTTAAGTGACTTTCCAAGGGTCACACAGCTAGGAAGTATCTGAGGCCAGATTTGAACCCAGGACCTTCTATCTCTAGGCCTGGCTCTCAATCCACTGAGTCACCCAGCTGCCCTCCGATAGTTGTGACTGTTAAGTATTTTATCATTATTAGGGCAGTTAGATACAGAGGTTTTGGGAATAAGTTGACTATGATTTCATGATATACAAAAAAATAGGATGAAAGAGAGGACTGCACTGAGAGAAAAGGGAAGGGACACATATAATGGGGTAAATCATTTCACCTGAAGAACTGTAATAATGCTATTAAGGTAGAAGAGACAATGAGGGTGATGACAGGTGATGTTTAAACCTTACTCTCATCAGAATTGATTCAAAGAGGGAATAACCTCCATATTCAGTTGGAAAAGAGACAATTTGGATCTTATAATCTCTGAAAACATATATAAAAGATTATTATATGTAATTGGGAAAATTAAAATATATTAATTTTTAATACCATTACTGGGTCTCTATCCCAAAGAGATAAGAGATAGGGGAAAAGCTATTTGGGTAGAAAGATCAAAGAAGGAATACAGTCTCTGCTCAAAGAAGATAGTATAGTGGGTCATAATCAATATTAAAGATATTTGACTTTTCTGATGATTTAAAACCATTATGATAAAATGTAAACACCTTGAGGGCAAGGACTTCCACATTTTTTCTTTATATCCCCAACACTTGGCATAGTGCCCATTAAAGAGTAGACTGATGAAATAATTATTACAACTCCTCAAATTTTATTTTCTTTGAGTTTTTTCCTAATAAAGCAATGTGCCTCTAGCTCAACACCTTATACATAGTTAGCGCTTAATAAACATTTTTTGAGTTCGATCAATCTAATAACAATATTAAGACTTGGAAAAATAGGGAAAAAACCTCATGATTTGAAATATAAAGAACTCTATTTTACTACAAGATAAAGCAGAGATCTCAATTCATGTTTTACTTCCTCACATGTGGTTTAGGGAGAGAAAAAGCTTGGCCACATGTATATATACAAAGAACCACTGGGTAAAAAAAAATGGAGAGGAGTTGAAATGGAATCAGAAACTGCACAAGAGCCCTAAGATAAACAAGAAAGGTACCTCCTTTACACAATAATATAGTCAAAGTACTAATAGATAGATTGGAAAGGCAGGAAGGCAATCAGATTTACTTTTTGACAACTCATTAAGATGATTTCACTTCTTGAGGATTCAAGAGTTTCTCCTCTCCTCACAGAATTTAAAACTGAAAGGTAGAGATCATCTTAGCACAGGAGTTCTCTGCCTAGGGTCTGTGGATTTATTTTTTAAAGCTATTTTGATAATAGTAGTTCAATATAATTATTTTCTTTTGTAAATTGATGTGTTTTATTTGATGCATTTTAAAACATTACTTTCAGAAATGGTCCATTGGTTTCACCAGAATGCCAAAGGACACACAGAAAGATTAAGAACCCTTGAAAACTGTGGGCCAAAATGAATCATATGATAATAACATACAAAAGAAGGTTAGAATTCAAGACTTGGTCCTCTAACTCTAGACCACAACACTTTTCCCACTTCACCACAATGGTTACAAAGCTTCCTAGAATTTTTATAAGAAATTTTAAATATCCCAGCAATCATTTCCAGGTAACACAATGTCTACTCACAGCAATGACATTAATGATTAATATATCCTGCTTTCTTATATGCTGTTTCATCTTTGAAATGTTCAAAGTCTGTTAAACTAATTAAGCAATAGAATTTGGAGAGGAGTATTTGCTTTATAATGTTTTTCTTCTATGTTATACTTCAAAGTTTTCATTATAAACACAAACTGTCATATGTTCTTTATTTTGAGGATAAGAAACTAAAGTTTTGGAGGAACATTCCTAATGTGTTTTGGAAAGTATATATGGTTCAAAAAGAAAAAGGTTTCTGCTTTTAGCCAACAAATAGAACAAAGTTTTTACAACAAGCATCTCCATTAAATGTCTGATATCCAAGTTATGTAGGGAATTAACAAAATATATAGTGTCTTATAAAAGCCACTTCTCATCTCCTATAATCAGTCAAAGGATAGGAACAATTTCCAAAATTTAAAAATGTCAGTTATCAATAACCACATGAAAAATGCTCCAAATCACTAATCATTAAATAATTCCAATTAAAACAATGTAGGTTTCACCTCATACTCAAAGATAGCTAAAGAGGAAAATATTCAGTGTTGTAGGAGCTGTAGGAATACAATACTGATACACTCTTGGTGGAGCTGTAAATTAGTCCAACTGTTCCGGGGATAACAGGAATTTTGCAAGAAAAGTCACATAATTCAGAGCTTTTAAACCAAAAATCTTGCTACAAAGCATATGCCCCCCCCAAAAAAAGAAAGTTTTACCTAAATATTAATAGCAAAAAAATAAAAATAAAATGAATGTTATCTATTGAGGAATATTTGGATAAATTATGATATAAAAATGTAATGGGATATTAAACTAGATAGTACAAAATAACCCTGGTGATGAATTCAGAGAAATGTGGGAAGATCTGCACAAACTATATACAGAATGGAAAAAAAAAAGCAAAGAAGGGGTATGATAAATATGTTTATATACATATATAATTACTAGAATAAAAGTCATCAAAAATCAGATAAAATGTAATGATCAATCTTGGTTCTGAAGGACTGATGATGAAAAACATCTTCTCCTGTAAATGTTGAGTGGGATACTATGAGCAAATCATGTTGTATAGTTGATGTTGGTACACTGATCATTGGTACAAGTTAGTTTGGATGAATTGTTTTTCATTGTTAAAAGAGAGTGTTTTGATTAGTAAATCAAACAAAGTCTAAAACAAGGACAAAAGTTCAACAAAAGTGTTTAGCACTTTCATGGCAAGGATCCAGCTCAGAGTACAAGTCAAAGAGGAATTTCCTAGAATTGGTGAAGTCCTCCAAATGCTTGTATTTTCAGGTGTCATTGTATTGATTACATTGTCTTAGAATGTTTCAGAGCCTTCCAGATAAGAACCATAATCATTCAAAAGAGTTTGGACTATTAACAAGTGAAAAACCCAGTGGATGAAGGATGCTTATTGTCTATACATTAACATAAAGTTGAATGGACAATTCATGAGCTTGTCCATCTGCTATGAGTGTGTGTATGTTTGTGCATCTTGGATAAACTCTATATATGGACAAGTTTGTTGTCTGACAGTAATGCAGAAAAAATAAGAGTGGACTAGAATGCTTTTGAAAAGTTATCAAAGTTCATTTAATCCCCCCACCAA
>NC_058132.1:597618844-597676344 GCF_016433145.1 Gracilinanus agilis | reverse complement strand
TTTTGTTCTTCAGTTTTATAGTCAATTTTCCCTAGGTACTCTAGAACTCATTATGCTTCCTAAGTACAGCTCAAGTCAATGCATCAAAAATAGTTTGACCAGGGAATAGCATAGCAGGGACATTTCCTTATTTTGAACTCTTGATGCAATCTAAGATCACATTTTTTTTGTGATATACTGAGCTTGTTGCCCACTAAAATCCTAATATCTTTTCCAACAAACAATTCAATTTTCTCAACAATGTCTCTGCCATCTTGTGCTTGCAATGTTGAATGGTTGAGCCCAAGAATGAGACTTAACTTTTATACTATTAAATTTCACTTTATTAGATATGCCTTAACATTCTAGCCTGCAAGCATCTTTTCAGGTCCAATAGAACATAACCTTTTTAAGAGGAAAAGCTATTTCACTTTTGTATTAGGATCTCAGTACCCAGGGATGTGCTGGTAAGTATTTTTTTAACAACTGGCTAGAGGGTGGAATGGGGCATACCCATGACACACTTTTAAGTTGAATCTGCATTATTAATATTTTTCCATCACTTTCTTAAGTGTAAACAATCAACAAAATAATCAATCAAACCCTGTTTCATAGTGTTTGCCAATTTCTGAAGTAAAATTCAGTGAGTAAAGACTCAAACTGAAAATTTAACAGTTGTCTCTCAAAAGCTAATCTTAATCTGGCTCCAACACAACCCTGTAAAAGCAGCATTTGACATTGGCACATCCTAAGGATTTAACAATGATTGTTTACTGACTGACCGATTGACTCTTTAAGTGGCTAAGTGTATAGAGCACTGGGACTAGAGTTAGGAAGACCTATCATGACCCAGACATTAGCTGTGTGATCTTGAACAAGTCATTTAATCTCTGTTTGTCTCAGTGTCTTCATCTATGTAGTGGGGATGATAATGGTACCTTTCTTCTAATGTTGTTGTAGGAATAAATGAGATAATAGTTGTAAAAAGTTTAGCAGGATGCCTGGCACATAGTAGGTGCTATATAAACACTATTATTGTTGTTATTATTGATGTCCAGCGTGTTAAGTTTCTCCGCTAATTTGTTAATCTGAAAATTAAATATATGCCATTTGAGCCTTAAACTAAATGACTGATAAAATTGTTTTAGTATGTTTAGTAAACCAAGTATGATTTGGACATTCCACTAGAGACCTCACTTCAAATTGACATTAACTATTACTGACTACTCTTTCAGTTCATCCAGTCAACCAATTCTAAATCTGTCTAACCATGCTATTGTCTGCTCTAGCCTGCATCTCTCTCTCTCTTTTCCCCAAGAATAACATGAAAGACTGTCAAGTGCTTTGTTAAAATCTGGGTAAATTATATCTACACCATTGCATTGATTTATCATTCTAGTAAATGACAAAAAAGTAAATGATTAGTCTCACATGATCGGTTCTTGGCTCTATGATCATTGTTTCCTTCTTAAGGTGATAACTAAACCTCATTTTAATAATACATTCCAGAATTTTTCCAAGATTTGAAGTTAATCTCAATGACCTAGAGTTCTCAGACCCCACCTTCTATCCTTTTTTTTTTTTTTTTTTGGAAAATCAAGACACCAATTTCCCTTCTCTAGTCCTGTATGGTTTCTATACTAGAGGGCATAGCAGATAGAGGGCCAGACTCAGAATCAGGAATTTGAATCTTGTTCCTGACACTTATTAATTATGACACTAGGCAAGTCATTTAGCTTCTTTTTGCCTGTTTCCTCAACCATAAAATGAGGATAATAATAGCCCCTACCTCTTAGAGTTGTTGTGAGGATCAAATGAGATCATATGAAAAGTACTTGGCAAACTTTAAAATTTTATATGTTGATTTTGTTCAGTTATTTTTCAGTCATGTATAACTCTTCATGATTTCTATTTGGGATTTTATTGGCAAAGACGCTAGAATGATTTGCCATTTCCTTTATTGGCTCATTTTACAAAGAAGAAACTGAGGTGAACAGGGTTAAGTACTTTCCCAGGGTCACACAGGTAGTAAGTGCCTGATGCCAGATTTGAACTCAGGAAGATGTTTTCTGACTCATGCTCATCCCTCTAACCCAGTGGTTCCCAAACTTTTTTGGCCTACTGCCCCCTTTCCAGAAAAAATATTACTTAGCGCCCCTATAAATTAATTTTAATAGCAATTAATAGGAAAGATAAATGCACCTGTGGCCATCACCACTCCCCTGGATCACTCCAGCACCCACCAGGGGGTGGTGGTACCCACTTTGGGAATCACTGCTCTACCCACTGAACCAGCTGCTATATTATATTATATGTTATATAACTTAGCTATTATTACTTTTGTGTTCATCCTCCATGGCTTTGATTCCATCTTCTGTGCATGTCTTTAAAAAAGAAACAAGCCTCAATTGGTAAGTTCCTCAGGTGGCTACATCAGTCTCTTTAGGCAGCATTCCCTATTTCTCCTCATTAGACTAATACCTTATCAGAAATTGTATTCAGAGTTTATTCTTAAAGCTTTCCATTCCCCTAAGGCCAACTTCTAAATAATTTTATATGAAATGAAATATTATCTGTACCTTCTCTACACACATTTAGAGCTGTTTTCCCAAAATTAAGAATGTGTATCATATTTTCAGATTTCTATTCACTCATCATAAGTTCTAAAGTGATATAGTCACTTCCCCCTAAGGTTCCCATCATTTTGATCCTAGCAACCATTTCTTCCTTGTTGGTGGGAATCAGGTCCAGAAGAGAATTTCTTCATTCTAATTCCTCTACCTTTTGGAGAATGAAATTGTGAAATCAAAGAAACTTTTAGCCTACCTGCTTTCAGAAAGCACATACCTACTTCCAGGTACTAGAAATGGATACAACACTTTATTATACCTCCCTGCCAGACTCATGATCTTTCTTCTTTCCGTCCAGGTGGTCTTTAGCATACACCAATGATAACATTGCTTCTGTTTTATTTTAAGTATTCCACCTGGATCACTACATTATTGTGGTAGAGAGGCTTGCTTAGTGCAATGAAACTATGAGCTACACTGTGCAGGATTACCCCCAAACAGACAGATCATAATATATAGTTCTGACAAAAGGTGAGAAGGAAATGGCAAACCACTCATTTGTCTTTGCCAAGAAAATCCCATTGACAGTATTAAAATAATAAAAGATGGGACAGCTAGATGGCTCAGTGGATAGAGAAAACTATCCACTAGGTCTGGAGACAGGATGTCCTAGATTCAAATATGGCCCAGATATTTCCTAACTGTGTGACCCTGGGCAAGTCACTTACCCAACCCTACAAAGCCTTTACTGCTCTTCTGATTTGGAACTAATACTTAATAGAGATTATAAGAGTTAAAAAAAAAAAAAGAAAGAAAGAAATAGTCAGCTGGGTGGCTCAGTGGATTGAGAGCCAGGCCTAGAGATGGGAGGTCCTAGGTTCAAATCTGGCCTCAGACACTTCCCAGATGTGTGACCCTGGGCAAGTCACTTGACCCCCATTGCCTACCCTTACCACTCTTCTGCCTCTGAGCCAATATACAGTATTGACTCCAAGACAGAAGGTAAGGTTTAAAAAAAAAAAAACAATAAACAATATAACATCAGAAGATAAGCCCTCAAATTGGAAGGTATTCAACACACTACTAGAGAAGAGTAGAGAACAATTACAAATAACTCTATAAAGAATGAAGCAGCTGGGTCAAAGCTAAAAAGAAAGCTCAGCTCTGAATGTGTCTTGTGATAAAAGGAAAGTTCAATGCTGTAAAGATTAATATTGCATAAGAACCTGGAATGTAAGATCAATGAACCAAGGTAAGCTGGATATGGTCAAACAGGAAATGGAAAGCTTAAACACTGACATCTTGGGTGTCAGTGAACTTAAATGGATGAAAATGGGTGAATTTAATTCAGGTGATCCTTGTTTTTATACTCCTTTGGGCAAGAATCACTTAGAAGAAATAGAATAGCCCTCATGGTTAATAAAAGGGTGAGATAAGCAGTTCTGAGGTATAATCTCAAAAATGATGAAATGATATCTGTTCAAATTCAAGGCAAACTGTTCAATATCACAATCTTTCAAGTTTTTGCCCATTTGCCTTCTGTTACCTGACATGGGAGGCATCCGTCCTATGACCACTTAGTCAGCAGAGATGATTGTTAACTTTTTCCATCCCGGGACCATCCATATTGATGCAATCATCTCCAAGATTTTCCTTCTGAAAAAAATCAGGATATAGGTTTGTCATTCAATAAGATTTTTTTTGTATCTAACTCGGCATTTTCTGTTTCATCTGGAAAATAAGCATTATAAAAACCAGTGCTCTGGAAGAAGGGGCATCATAAATCATGAGAAAAGTTAGGGGATCCTATTCATTGAAGGAAGTTAGATCCCTTTAATAAGTGGTTCTTGTCTTAGAGCTCAACCTCAACTATTTTTATTGCAGATTGGACAAAATTTTGGCATGCAACATTTACTGGATTATCAAGAAAGCAAAGGAGTTCCAGAAAAATGCCTACTTCTGCTTCACAGACTACACTAAAGCCTTTGACTCTATGGATCATAACAAAATGCGGCAAATCCTCAAAGAGATGGAAGTCTCAGATCATATTATTCATCCTAGGAACCTATATGAGGACTAAGAAGCAAAAGAACCAATGAGCAAGTGATTGGATTAAGATTGGAAAAAGAGTATGACAAGGATGTAAATTTTCACTTTATTTAACTTATATGTAGGATATCATGCAAAATGGCAAGGTGGATGAATCAAAAGCTGGCATTAAAGTTGCCAGAAATATCAACAATCTCAGATATACAGTTGATAGCATTCTGACAGTAGAAAGTGAAGAAGAATTAAGGAGCCTCTTAATGAGTATAAAAGATGAGAGTGTAAAAGCTTAAAGCTCAACATCAAAAAATCTAAGACCATGGGAAATAGTTACATCACTTCTTAGCAAACAGAGGGAGTAGAAATAGAAGCATTGCCAGATTTTATATTCTGGGTTTCAAAGGTCACTGCAAACAGCAACTCCAGCAATGAAATTAAAAGATATTTGTTCCTTAGAAGGAAAGCTATAGAAAATCTTGACAGCATATTAAAAAGCAATGATATCATTTTGCCAATAAAGATTCATATAGTCAAAATTTATTTTTTCCAATAGCAATATATGACTATGAGAGTTGTACTATAAAGAAAGATGAGCACCACAGAATGAATGCTTTTGAATTGTGGTGCTCAAGAAGACTTTTGAGAATCTTTTGGACAGCAAGAAAATCAAATCAGGCAGTAAGGAGACTCTCCTTAAATCCTTTCTTGTTCTTTTGATCCTCTTTGTTTTCTTCTCTAATGACTTTTTTTAGGTGATAAGGGGAAGAATCAAGCTTCTTTGGAAGAGTACTAGATTGCCTTTTATAGACTGACAGAAGCCAATCTTATTAGTGAATGATTTTTAGGAATCTCTCAATCTGTTGGTCTTTGCTACAAAGTGCTCATTTGCTGGGGGAGGGAACATAGTAGAATCTATCTGTAAATATTGTTATCTAAACAATAAAATGTATTGTCTTTAAAAAACAAAAACTACAGGGATAGTCAGTCAGTAGCACAGAGGATAGAGCACCAGGACTGGAGTCCAGAGGACCTGGGTTCAAATATGTTATAAAGAAATAAAAGGGTACTACTAGGGGAATATATGGATACTGGTGAGGGAAGCTGTGTCTTTGTATTCCCCTAGATTGCTGGTGCCTGGGGAACACCAACCCAGTCACCTTTGCTTGATGTTATAAATCCCTTTTCTAAATAACAGTGCCCAGGCAGGACCCTAAATGATCAGATGGATGGTTAGCCCTTTCAGGTCCCACCTGGAGTTGGATCAATTATTAGTATTAGACTCTGATTAGCCTTGGATCACGTTGTTCATCTGACTGGATTTGCTCCCTCCCCAAGGGTCATGATATAATGACCACTCAGGAAGGTATTTATTAAATAATTTATCTATGATCTTAATTAGGGAAAGGATTATCAGGATATGGATTGGGGATTGGAGACCCTGTCAAACTATTATCTATAGGCTATAATCCCTCAGGACTGGAGGCTTATAGATTTATAAAACTGGAGCTATTGTTCTTCACAACCCCTCTGATTCAGCTTGGCCACTGCCAAACCAGAGAGACTGCTCTGCTGAATACACTGTTATTGATGATTTCTCTCTCAACTTCCTTTTATCAGTTTGAGATGTGTTAGCCTTCACAGTCTTCAGGAAGTAACCACCCTTAAAAACCACCCTTCTTCTTCTTAAACCTCTCTCCTCCTGATCACCAACCAAGCCCAGAGATCTAAATAGCTATGATGATTCAGATGCCTAAAGATCTAGGGAGATTCAGAGAGAACCAATCACAAATGGTCAGAGATCCACAGATCAATGGTCAAGGACCAAGACCCCAAAGATCAATGGTCAAAGGCCCTTCCCAGATGGCTTTTGGGGTATTTATACTCTCAGGCCAACCAACTTTTGCCCCTGACTCACGGCATCTGGGAACATTCCGATGTCTCCAATTGTCTCCCCTGTCAATCAAGGTGAGACCCACATTCCCAGGGTTTGAACAAAACAAATTGACCTCAGATACTTCCTAGCTATGTGACCTTGGGCAAGTCTGTTAACCCCATTGCCTAGCCCTTGCCTTTTTGTCTTAGAGTGTTTAGTGGAATAAAAAAATATGGGTTTTTTTAAACATAAATTTAAAATAAAAATAATAAGTACTCCAAGGAGAAAGAAGAAAAATTATGAATCCAACTCAGCTGAAATATTCTGTGGATTACAGTCTCAGAAAGTTACTTGGGCACCAAGCTGTTAAGTAATCTGCCAAGGTTATATAAGCAATATTAGATAGTTGCCTTGGGTACTGAGATTAAGTGACTTACTCAGGGTTATACAGCTAGTAAACTATATTCTGATCTTGCATTTCCTGGGGAAATGCAACATCAGAAAAGGATGTGGGCTGCTCATGTAGTCACGTATCAAGGTCAAGGAATAACAGGTGGAAATCCAAGTGCTACACTGGTAGGCTTGAAAACGTAAAAAACAAACCTAGAGAAGGGATTCTGACATGCTGAATACATCTTCTGTGGAGGTCCATAAGGAAATATAGTTAAAAACTTCAGAGGATAAAAAAGATGGTTTGTAATCTATACCAGTAGAGAAAGTATTCACTTCAATGAGATCACAGATCCATTTAATTAAGAATTGAAGTACATTCAATAATTTGTGCTAAGATTCCCCCCTCCCCCACTTTGGTATGAACCCTGCTGTGGTCTAGGAAGCAAGACCCTAAGAGAAAGATCTTAAATATGATGCAGAACCTGAGAGAGGTGAATGGAACAAGAGGAAAGGGTAAGAAATTACTTACTGGACTCAGAATTTATCAGCTAACTTTGCCCTATCAATTAACTGGAAACAAAAGAAGCTTAGAAATAAGATTTTGGTGAGAGGGGCCTTAGAGGTCATGAACAGGAGTCTAGAAGAAGATCCCATTCATTGAGTGTATGACTCAAGAACCAAGAGAGGTGATCAGAGCCTACCATATCCCTGGATTCATATGACCTCTAGCAAAAAGATTAAGATGTCAGTCTGTGGCCATGGGGAAGAGAAGTCAACACAAGGAATAAGAGTAGGACTAACTGTTATAGGTAATACTATACTTGGAGAGGGCCCAAGTAAGAGAAAGTATCTAAGACTAGAACTGTTCTTGAGTCCTGATGCATAATGAAACAAACTTGAAGATCCAAAGAAGAAAAGGAGTCATTGGATATGTCAGATCTCCTTTCATGGCTCAAAACCAGAGTAAAGGACTTTGATCAGGGTAAGGGAGAAGCAGCCCCAAGCAGAGAGGAGAGGCCATTGGAAAGCAGTAGAGAGTACAAATGAGTCAAGTTCTAGACTTAAACATAACACTCTTCAACTGTCATTTTAATTTTACAAAATAATTCCACTTTTTTAGGGCCAGAGATTATGAAAAGTAAAGGGGATAGAGATGGGAGGAAGTAATACCAAGAACTGTTCTGCAGCTGGTATTCCTCAGTAAAAACTGAACAAGAAAAACTGAAAGTCTTCTTAGAAGATTAGAGAGAGGTAGCAGAGAAGCTTTGGCCACCACATATTTAGGATAGTATGACATGACATATGACAATGAATCACATCATTTTGAATCTGCTTGTGTTCCCTCATTTCATATATATGCATCTTATCTTTTCCAGTAGATTGCAAGGTCGTCTATCTTTCTTCTTTCAATGTAACTTGAAATGAATACTCAAAAATATTGGAATGAATTTCTTTTCTTTTGAACTTTTCCATCTAGGTAAAATGGTCAAAAGACTGCTGGGGCAGGTGTAGCATTCTTGTTATTGTGGGTCACAAGGAAAAATAGCTACTTCTAAGTTGCTGGTCCCAGTTTAGCTGATGGATAAGGAAATTTCCACAGCTGTGCTATAAGTAACCCAACTCTATTCTTTAGCCAACATTCCCTAAACCACATTCTCATTCTAGGTTTCAGCACTCTAGCACAAACAGTAGTCACACTGTCAAAGGGGAAGGTAGTCTAGACATGAGCCTTCAAAATTCTGGCCAGTGTGGGATTATAAAATAAAAGCTCAGTTTATTCCATTCCATTCTCTTTCTCCCAGCAGTGAGTTCCTCCCAGGGCTTCCATTTTGGGGAAGAGCTCAGACCAGCCATGCTTCATTTCCCTCCCAGCTCTGTTTCTGAGTCTCCACACTTCACCTCTATGCCTCTGCCAAAGTATCTTCCCCAAAAACCTAGGCATTTTGGCTCCCTTTTCTAAATTGTCTTCCTGCATTAGAATATAAGCTCTTTAGGAGCATTCTTCTTTTCTTATATTTGTATTCCTAGGACTGAGTATGGTGCTTGGCACATAAGAAGATCTTAATAAATGCTTCTTGCCTTGCCTTACCTTCAGAAGTGAACTTGTGGGGCAAATTATTTTTTTTTTTTTTAGTTTTTTTTCAAGGTTAACTCCACTCTCCCTAAGAATTAAGGCAGTATAGGAAAGAGTACCACCAAGGTTCTGAGGAGGCTTCTATTCTTGATAAACCTTTCAATAAGGGGTTCCTTTATAAAAGCTAATTGATTTTAATTGGTTAAATGGCATGCGTGCTAATCACTAGATCAATCTGAGTGAATATTGGAAGAACATATCGAAAATATAATATATCCTTATCTCTTTTAACACTCTGAATTCTGGGAATTTCCAGTAGAAATGATTGCACCTATTCCTTCTACTCCAAGTTCAAAAGGCATTTCCTATGTTCTGCCTCCTTTTCCTTCCTTCCTTTTTCCCGTTCTTTCTTATTTTAATGTTTTTCATAGGAATCTGTTTCTCTAAAAATAATTTGTCATGCAAAATTACCACTTTTGCCAATTCTATGATGGTTTCGAGAACCTTACACAGTCAATTTTTAAAGATTGAATAACTTATAACTTTAGTCAAGTTGTTGAATTTAAAATAAATCCACAAATCATCAGCATATCTATGTTACCAACAAAACCTATCAGGAAGATATAAAAAGAGAAATTCCATTTAAAATATCTATAGAATGGCATGGCCCGCATGCAGCGTGATGTTAGCCCCACAGTGGCATGGCTGCCCAGTCTGCTGGTCCGGCTGATGAGAATTTATACTGTGCTGAGTATATGTCCCCCGCAGCCAAACGCCCGAGTCCAACTTCGACCAGGGGCTGGCCAGGACTCTAATAGCGGTGGGACTAGGGGTTGCAGCCTTTGCATCTGCAGGTCGCTATGCATTTCAAATCTGGAAGCCTCTCAAAGTAATCACAGAAACTGCAAAGAAGATACAATCTCCTCCCATCTGCTGGCAAGGCCAAGATTAGAACAGCTCACAGGAGAATCATGATTTTGAATCACCCAGATAAAGGTGGATCTCCCTGTTTTGCAACCAAAATAAATGAAGCAAAAGACTTGCTAGAATCCAGCACCAAGCAGTGATGCTCAAGGACTACTGTGACAGGAGAAAGCGGAACTTTAAAAAAATGTAATGAAGCCCTGAAAAATTAAGCTACACCATCACTTGCTGAGCTACACATTTACACTCTACTGCATAACAGACTAATTGTTCTGTTGTTGACCTTTTTGAAAATAAAACATGAATTACAAAAAAAAATATATCTACAGAATGTATAAAATACTTGGCAACCTATCTGCAAAAGCATTCCTGGGAACTATATGAAACTAGTACAAAACACTATTTTCAGAAACAAAGACAAAACTAAAAAGAAAAAAGACACAGCTAAACAATTGGAGAAATAACAATTGTCCATGGATAGGCCAAGCCATTGTAATAAAAATTATAATACTACTAAAATCAACTCTCTTATTTAATGCCATACAAATCACAATAACAAAAGATTACTTTATTGAGTTAGAAAAAATAATAAAATTTATCTGGAAGAATAAAAAGTCAATATAAATAATTTTAAAAGTATGAAAGAAGGGCCCCTTTTTATAGTACCAGATCTCAATCTATTCTACAAATCAGTAAATCTCAAAATAATTTGGTACACTTTTTTTAAAATAGAGAGGCTAACATTCAGAGGAAGAACTACAGGAGTGGAAACACAGAAGAAAAACAACTGCTTGAACACTTGGGTTGATGAGGACATGATTGGGGATGTAGACCCGAAAAGACCACACCAATGTAACTATCAATAATATGTAAATAAGTTTTGACTGACTACACATGTTAAAACCAGTGGAAATGCGAGTTAGCTATGGGGGGGGGGGTGAAGGGGGGTTTGAGGGGGTGAAGGGTAAAATAAAAACATGAATTATGTAACCACGGAAAATTTTTCTAAAAATAAAAAAAAAATCATTTAAATAAATAAATAAATGAATTAATGACAATAAATAAATAAAATAAAAGCAATTATGATTTAAAAAATAGAGAGGCTAATCAGTGGAATGGATTTGATGTATAATATACAGAAGCAAACAAACTTAAGAACCTAGTGTTTAATAAACTCAGACTCTCAATACCCAGGTAGGGAATCATTATCTGACAAAATCTTCTGAGAAAATTAGAAAGCATTCTGGTAAAAATTGGGTTAGACAAATACTTCACAACCTAAATGAAAATAAGCTCCAAATGAATAAATATATATATATATATATATACATATATATGCATATATATGTATATATATATGTCTTAGATATAAAATCATGACTAAAGTAAAAGAGAAAAAAAATGCCTTTCAGATATATGGATAAGAGAAGAATTCATCACAAACAAGGGATAGAGACAATCACAAAAGATAAAGTAAACAATTTTGATTACCTAGAATTTTAAAGTTTTTGAATAAACAAAATCACACAACTAAGCTTAGAAGGGAAATACTTGACTGTGAAAAAAAATATTTGCAAGAAGCTTCTCCAATAAATATCTCACTTTTAGACATATAAATAATTTATTCAAATTTATAAAAATAAGAGTCATTCCTCAATTGATAAAGAGGCAAAGAATATGAGCAAGCAATTCTCCAGGGAAGAAATCTAAACAATCCATAGAAATATGAAAAATGCTTCAAAACAACAATCATTAAAGAAATGTAAAGCAAGGATGGCAAAAAAAAGGGAAATAACAATTGTTAAAGAAGCACCAGAAAAAAAAAAAAAAGAAGTGCATTAACATACTGTTGGAGGAGTTTGAAATCAGTAGATAGGAAGCATTTTGAAACTATAACTATAAAATCACTAAACTCTGCATACCTTTTGACCTAGAACAGTGGTTCCCAAACTTTTTTGGCCTACTGCCCCCTTTCCAGAAAAAATATTATGAAACTATTTATTAAACTCAGAAAAATGTAATACAAAAAAAGTGTGGCCATCACTGATTCCCTGATTCGCTGCAGCATCCACCAGGAGGCGGTAGCGCCCACTTTGGGAATCACTGACCTAGAAGAATCATCACTAGTCCCACACCTCAAAGAGATCAAAGTTAGAAGAAAAGAATTCTTAAGTATTTTTTTAACACTTATAGCAGCACTTTTTTGTAGTGGTAAAGAATTAGAAACAAAAGGAGTGCCTTTCAATTAAGGAATGGTTGGACAAATTATTATATGTCAATATATAGTGGAATTACATTATATCATAAGAAATGATGGAAAGGACTGTTTTAGAGGAACTAAGGAAGACTTCTACAAATTGATGCAACACAAACTGAGCAGAACCAGGAGAACAATTTATACACAATTTATATAGTAACAGCACTATGAAGATAAACAGCTTGGAAAGACTTAAAGAACTCAGATCAATACAATGACCAATCATGATTCTAGGAAACCAATAATGAAAAATGTTATCTACCTCCTCACAGAGGAATAATGGATTCAGGGTACAAACTGAGACATAGATATGCATGTTTATGTACACATACACACACACATATATATGGCAATGTAGAAATTTCTTTTGCTTGACTATGCATATTTCTTACAAGGCTTTATTTTTCCAGTGAGAATGCTATAAAAGAAAGAGGACAAGTAGAGATGAAATAGCCAAAAAAATACTTCTAAATGCACTGAAAAGAAGAGGACAGTCAGGGGGAAAAAAGTATAAATAGGACAACTTTGAAAGTTGCAAGGAGGGGGTAAAATTTCATGTTGAATTTATTATATTTAAAGGGAAAGCAAGGTATTACCAATAGAGATTATCATTTTATGTACAACAATCAACTTTTCTGTTTTATAGGTATATGGAAATGCTCATGTTATTTGACATTAAAGTTCAGAATATTTTCTTTAAAAACTGATCATCATACTTGGAATCAAAAGTTAATTTGAGTTCCAGCTCTACCACTTAGTAGGTATGTAACTGGTCAAGTCACTTCTATATGAGACTCAGTTTACTGATCCACAAAATCATGAATTTGGACTAAACAATCTCTAAAATTTCTTCTGCTTTCATTACCCTATGGTTTTATTATTCAGAGCCCCCAAAACAAAAACTTTCCTAATCAAACTCTAACTTCTAACACTTTGTCATCATAAGAGAAATTCCTAAAGCACAGGTATTTCAAAATTTGTGACACAGAAAGATTTAACAAAATTTGTCTGTCCTTCTCTGGTCCTATCAGTCCTCTGGTCCTAATTCTGCAGTTCAGTAACTGAGCTAACAATGTTTCAATGATTTTATTTTTTAAGTTAATATATTCTAAGACTGTAATCTTATAACTGTCAATTTCCCCAAGTATGTCAAGTTAATTTGACATCAAGGACCAAAATTTAATGAGGATTTATGTGACTAAAGAGTGACAAGGAGAGAATGAATAAAGGAAAGGGGAAAAATAGGAAAGAATATCAATTTTTTAAAGGAGACAAAAGTTCTGAGAAAATAAAAGAATAGAGCAAATTTTAGGAATTTTTGAATAAGTATTTGCTTTGGTCAAATTAGTATAACCAAAACTATATAAAGGTTTATGCGATCCAGATGATTAGAGAGAAAAAATAGGTTTTTGCTTGAATTCCTCTGAACTGACTGCCCAGTCAGTCTGAAATCCATTAGTTAATTGTGCAACCCTCTTTTTTCCTTTGCTTAGAGTTTTAGGGCCTTTTGGCTTCAAATAAAGGGACATATAATCTATAAGATTCAAAGAAAGAGAAAATTTCTGATACTAAAAGGAGGCCCTATTTACTACAAAACTGTATTTTTCAAGTTTCCCCAGGACCAGGGTGCAGAATAGGTTCCTAAGACCTAAAGGAGTTAAGTTTACCTTTTTTTATGAAAATAAAATGTTTATGGGGTCTTTTCAGGTTAAATGACTACATAGAAGGTCCTCAGTATTAACCCTAAGCAAAGTTCTTGGTCTGATTTCTATTTCTTTCAGAACAATGACTTTGGTTTGAAAAAAAGTTGTATGGCACTCATTTTTGTTTATTTGTCTAAAAAGAAATCAAAGTGGCTAATCAACTGTTAGGATATGGCAGATCTGCAGAATTAGAATCTCAGATCATCTATTTCAATTCATATCTGAACAAAAATCCTTTCTTTAACAGCCCTCACAAAGAAGTAAAATGGATCATTAATCACTTAAGGAAGTGATTTTTTTTATGACATCAGAGAGTTTCTCAAATTATCTCAAGGAATATGGTAAAATTCAAAAGTGAACTAACCTGAATTTGCCTTCAACTAAAAAAAAAAGTCATAGAGAAAGAATTGGAGATGGAAGAAATAAAGTAGATGAAGCTAAATTAGTTCTTTCTGAAAACCTCCTTAAGAACTCTTGTTAAGGAAATGGTGTCCAAAAAACAAGGACACAAGCCCAAACCCTGATAAAACCTTTAGCTTCTGGTCATTTGAATCTTGTCTAAACCCCATCCAAAGGGAGAAGGGGAGGCATCTGGTCCTAAAGCTATATAACTACACAACTGGACTAATGCCCTCTCTGAATAATCTATTCTACATCCTGATTAGTCCAAAGCCCAAGGTTCTACCTTACTTGCACTCTGATGATTAACCCTGTACTCTCAAACTGCCACAGACATTTCCAGATAGCCAGATCCTGACCACTATTCCTCTTCTCTTTCACCCTCCTACGTGCCCTCAAGGACACACAAGCTTTAAACAGCTTTATTCACAATAATAATAACTCATACTCATGTACTACTTTAAGGTATACACAGCATCTTTCATCACCACAACTCACAAGACAGCATAAATATTATTGTAATCCCTATTTTACAGAAGAGGATACCAAGATTTAGAGAGGTTAAGGCTAGAGTCAGTATTTAAATCAACGGTCGGCAACCTTTTTGGCCGTGAGAGCCATAAACGCCTGCTGAAGGAGGAGGATGGAGGTGAAAGGTGCTGGAATGTGGGGCAGGGGCTGAAGGGCCCCCTGGGGCACATCCTGGGGCTCTGCCCAGACTGGTCGGTCAGGAGGTGGAGCCAGATATGGCTCAAGAGCCATACATTGCTGACCCTTAATTTAAATACAAGTCTTCTGATTCCCAACTGTATAATTTCCAGTGTGCCATATTACCTCTTGAAAGGCAAGATGAATAAAGTAACAACATACATACATACCAAAACCTTTGGGTACATGACACATACTTAAAGCACTAATATAAAATTAATCTGTCCAATACAATAAACTGGGTGTTGAGGTACAGAAGAAAGAGAGCTAGACTTAAACTTGGGTGACCAGAGTTCAAATTCATCTTCAAAAACTTACTATGTATATTATCATAATCAGAACACTCAACCTTTCAGTTTGCTCATCTGTATAATGGAAACATTACTCGTACTGATGACTTCACGGAGTTTCACGAGGAAACAACTTTATAAAACTCAAAGCATTACTATATATAAATTAATATTGGCCTCTCCCTAAATATTTATACTTCAGTATATAGTCAAATCCCAGATCTCATTATGATAGATAGATTGCTAAATAGGTTGATTAACTGGTAGATTTATAGAATGGTAGGTAGATAAGTAGATAGATAGTTTATTAAGCATTTAATATGTGCCAAGCACTGTGCTAGAAATACAAGCAAACAAAATGGCTCGTTCCCTTACAGAGATTAAATTCTAATGAGGAGATAGAAAGGTACAGAAGAGAAAGTACCTATGGGGGTTTGGGGATGTGGCAAGGATGATGTCACAAAAGAAGGAAAAATTGGAGAGTGAGGAAAGGGGGGAATCAAGGGAGTATGGCTGGTACCCCACTCCCACCATGAAGTGATATTGAAGGATAAAGACTCATTAATTAGGAGGTAAGGCCACAAAGAAGAGACCTTAGGGGTGGAGGGAAGACTGTTGGCAAGAGGTAATGTCTAAACAGTGAGATGATCTAGGAAAGTGAGCACTTTTCCCCTCTTAGAGTTCCCAGCCCAGTCATGCCTTATCACTGTACAGAATGTCCAGGTTCTTCTATAAATCCACAAAAGAGAATTTATTCAATGAGCTAGAGGCTATTCTCTGGATCTTTTCATATTGTTATGCTTAAAAATGATAAAGATTGATATAATAAGAGAAATTAGTAGTTTAATTAAAACCATGGCCATGTTGGTAAAATATATATATGACTGCGTTATCTTTTAAATTTACCGCCAGAGCCCATCCTGTCCCTCTGGTACTCCAGCCAGCCACTCTGCAAAACCCAGAAAGAGGCTTTCTATAGGCCCTCCTCCAAATTTAAATTGCCCCATACGTGGGGACGCTGGACGTCCCCACGCCTTAAACCAGAAACCTTCCGTAGGGATCCATAGGGATCACGGGAAATGTAGTCTCAAAGTCCCCACATTTCCATAGGGAGTCTGCTAGACACTTCCAAATAGCACTTCCCTGAATTCAAAACAAACATTATTCAGTAATTATCAATAGAAAACTTTGTTTGTTCTTACACTCTCTCACTGCATGATTAGCCCACATCCTTGACAATCATCGATGTCCTTGACAATCTCTTCTATGCTTCTTTTTATAAAGGTAATGAGCTACAAGCCTCTGGCTAAACACATATTGCAGTAGTATCTCACCAATCAAAAAAAAAAAACAGCAACAGAATAAATATTAGGTCCCTTGATTTCATAATTCAAATAAATTTCAAGTAAAATTATTTCAAAATTCAAAATAATTTTAAAAGCACATTACCAGTTTCTTTTTTTAAATTTTTATTGATTAAGAAAATTTTTCCATTATTACATTATTCATGTTCTTCCACTCCCCTTCTTCTACTCCCCCTCCCATAGCCAACATGCAATTCCACTGGGTTTTACATGTGTCATTGATCAAGATCAATTTCCATATTATTGATATTTGCACTAGGGTGATCGTTTAGAGTCTACATCCCCAATCATATCCCCATCAACTCATGTGATTAAGCAGTTGTTTTTATTCTGTGACATTACCAGTTTTATAATTTCACAGAAATTAGTAATGTGCTTTTTAAGTTTTATTTGATTTTTTCTATTAATAAAAATATATTTTTGTTCCCTCCTGCCTCTCCACCTCCATTGAAAGAAGAGAACAAGAAACATTCATAATAAATATGCATAGTTAAGCAAAATAAATTCCCATATTGGCCATGTCCGAAAAATGTATATTTCATTCTGCACCCTGAATCCACTGCTTTCCTCCCAAGAGGTAGAGAGTATGCTTCACCACTGACTCCCTGGAATCAGGATTGGTCATTGCACTTATTAGAGTTCATAAGTCTTTCAGAGTTGTTTGCTTTTTCAAAGTTTTTGTTATTGTAGAAGTTGTTCTTCTGGGTCTTGATATGTCTTCCCAGGTTTTTCTGAAACTGTTACTTTCATAATTTCTCAAAAAACAATGGTATTCCATTAATCGAGACAACTAGCATTTACCAAACACTTATTATGTGTCAGGCACTATGCTAAATGCTTGGGATACAAAGAAAGGTAAAAAAAAAAAAAATAAAAGTCCCTCTTTCGAGGAGTTGACAGTCCAATGGGGAAGATAATATGTTAATAATTACGTACAAACAAGAAATTTACAGGATAACTTGAGGATAGTCTCAGAAGGAAGGCACTAAGATTAAGAAGGACTTGTAAAGTCTTCTTGCAGAAAATGGGACTTTAGCTGAGCAACCCAGGAGATAGTGATGAGGAAGGAGATGGTTCCAGACATAGAGAATAGTCAGTGAAAATGCCCAATCAGGAGGTAGAATGAAACAACAGTAAGGAAGCATGTGTCACTGGATCATCGAATATGTGAATGGGATAAAGTATAAAACTGGAAAAGTGGGAAGGAATTAAGTTATGAAGGACCTTTAAAAAAGATGATTTTACATTATATTCATCTAAAATTATTTGTTCAATCATTCTCTAATTAGTGAGTACCTCTTTAGTTTCTAGTTCTTTGTCACTATAAAAGAGCTGCAATAGAGTGAAAGGAGCAGAACCAGGAAAACATTATACACAGAGACAGATACACTGTGGTACAATCGAACATAATGGACTTCTCTACTAGCAGCAATGCAATGATCCAGGACAACTATGAGGGACCTATGAGAAAGAACGCTATCCACATTCAGAGGAAGAACTATAGAACTAGAAACATAAAAGAAACACAACTGCTTGAACACATGCATTGATGGGGATATATTGGGGATGTAGACGCTAAACAATAACCTTAGTGCAACTATCAATAATATGGAAATAGGTCTTGATCAATGATATATGTAAAACCTAGTAGAATTTCATGTTGGCTATGGGGGTGGGGGTTGGGGGAGAGGGAAAGAATATGAATCATGTAACCATAGGAAAATATTCTAAATAAAATTTTTTAATTTTAAAAATTAAAAAAGAACTACAATAAATATTACAAGTCATTTTCCTTATTTTTGAATAGTTTAGGGTATAGCTGAGTGGTACAGCTGAGTCAAAGGGCAAATAAAATTTAGTAACTTTAAGGGAATATTCCCAAATTGCTTTCCATAGCAGCTGGACTGATTCATATCTCCTCCAAAAGCACATTCATATGCCTGTTTTTCCTTGGAGTTGACAATGTCCTAATCAAGATTCTGGCCTGGCCCACCAGTATTCTTCCCACAGTCACTGCCCAGGCATTCTTCTTAACATACTCTAAGCTGTCGTTATTCTACTCTATTTCCATTCCCTAGGCTTTCATCTATTGAATCACTTAAAAATCTATATGATAACTCTTAGCCATTTGGAAATGGTTGCCATCATTGTTTAGACTTTATTTCTCCACTTATTTTTAAGTCATAGATTTAGAATTCAAAGGGACTTTGAAGGACTAGTCCAACCCTGTCCAACCCAACTCTCTCATTTTATGGAATCTATTCAATGAACTGGAAACCCAGGGGGAATTTTGATTTATCCAAGATCCCATATTCAATAATGTTATATTCAAACTCTGAGAATTGTTAGTTTCACCTTGATTGACAGGGGAAGACAGTTGGAGACACTTTGGAATGTTCCCAGAGGCCATGAGGACAAGGCAAAGGCAGTTGGCCTGAGAGTATAAATACCCCTAACAGTCATCTGGGCGGGGTCTTCGGACTTTGGGCTTTTGGGTTTGGTCCTTGGCCTTTGACCATTGATTTCTGATCTTGAGTCTTGGAGGATTGATCTGTGGATGCCTGACCATGGGTCATTGGTTCTCCCTAAACCTCCCTAGATCTTTAGGTATCTGAATCATTATAGCTAGTTAGATCTCTGGGCCCTCGATGCTAACCGGGAGGAGGGAGATATAAGAAGAAGAGGGTGGATTTTTTTTAAGGGTGGTTACTTCCTATAGGTAGTACGGGTTGACATATCACAAACATAATAAGGAAGCTGAGAGAAATCACAATATCTGTACCAACGGAGCAGATTGCCCTCTCTGGTTTGACAGTGGCCAAGCTGAACCAGAGGAGTATGAAACACTAGCTCCAGCTTTACTGAAATAACAACCTAAAGTCCTGAAGGATTATTGATCATAGATATTAGTGTGACGGGTCTCCTATCCCCAATCCGTTCCTGATTATTCCTTTCCCTATTTAAGATTATTAGATAAAGTTTCATTAAGTACCTTCCTGAGTGGTCATTATATCATGACCCTTGGAGAGGGAGCAACACAGTCAGATGAAAACGTGATCCAAGGCTAATTAGAGCCCAATATTAATAATTAATCCAACCCCAGGTGGGACCTGAAAGGGTTACCCATCCACCAGATCATAAGGGTCCTGCCTGGGCACTGTTATTTAGAATAGGAATTATATCATCCAGCAAAGGTGACTGAATTGGTGTTCCCCAGTCACCAGCTACCTAGGGGAATACAAAGACACAGCTTCCCTAACCAATATCCCCTATAAGCATAGTAGTATCAGAGTCCTATTTTCTTTATAACAATAAGCATCAGAGGCAGGATTTGAACTCTTTTATTCCAAAGGCAGCTTTCTAAGCCACCTACCTTCCTTAGGGTCACCTTCTTTGTGTTCTGACCTCTTCCTTACCTAAGGGGTGATGATGATGATAACTAATATTTGAAAATGATCTTATGTAATCATCTCATGCAGACCTCACAATAATTCTGAAAGGTAAATGTTATTATCTCCAGTTTACAAATGAAGAAATAGTCTCAAAAAGCTCCAGCTGCCTATAAAATATGAAGTGGGGGAGGATTCAAACCTGGGTCTTCGTGATTCTAGTCTAGTGGTCTTACTTTGCTCTCCCCCCATGTTCTCTAGGAAAAGAGAACATACAATCATACCAAGACTAATACAATTTCCCCTCACCAATCTCTCCCAAATTTCAGAAAGATTGTTTTTCATCATGCAGACAAAACAAGGAGTCACGCTGATGCTAACTAGTGTCATTGGTGTGTGAGCCCAGATCCAAGGTCTAGTATTTACTTTCCATGAGCTATCACAGGTCAACCACTAAAGCTAGAAGAGCTTGGACAAGGTTAGGAAAAAATAGCCTATTGTGCTCTCTCTTCCCTGTGGCTCTGACTGCCACAGCCACATCCTGGATTGCAATCTTTTCTCAGAATACTCCAGGGGCATGGCTTCCTATCCAAAGCAGAAATGAAAGGAAAGGAACCCCTCCCTGCACGGACAGAAGATGAGTGTAGTTGTGCTGGGCAAGGACACAAGACATCAGCATTGGATTTATAGATCATGCACTTTCCTAAAACCACAGCTGAATAGCATTTCCTCTGAGATATGGTAAGTATACATATCTCCAAAAAACATTTCAGCTAACAATGACTAAAAAAGGCACATGAAAGAACTATAATCAGGCAAATTAAGGAAGTAATGATTGGTGTTTAAAAAATATTAAGTACATTTTTGTCAGATCAAATAATAGGAAAAATTACCTAGAGATTCTCCAATTCAACTATCCCATTATACAGATAAGGAAACTCGGACCAAATGATCTACCCAATGCCACACAGCTGGTGTATAGAGCTAGGTATTCTAATGCTCTGTACTGTGTGCTCTCCTCAGATACATTTCTAGGATCATATCTCACACAGATATGCATCTGCCTCTGGCTCTGTCTATACTCACAAACCAAACATTTTTTCTTTTATGGTTGAGTCCAAGTAGCCAACCAGACATTTTGCAAACTTGTAGGTGAATTGAGTCCAGCGAATGATTAAATAACTGGATGTTGCTCACATGCTTTCAGAACAAACAGGTGTTAGGCTCATTCCTTTTTATTTTTCCATAGACTGAAGTGTGTAGACACAATCTTGGTTGGCCAGATGTCAATACTGTTTTTAAAAGCTCATCAGAACCAAGGTTTCACAATCTCGCTTGGGAGTCAGTTCCAGCAGTTAATTACCCTTATAAGCCAAGAAGTTCTTCCTTATCTCTCTTCAGACCTTCTCTTAGTGCAATTAAAGTCCATTTCCTCTTGCTTTGTCTTTTGTGGAGATAGGAAACTACTGATCAGTGGCCTTCTGATAATGACTTTTCAAATAATTGTTACTCTTCTCTTATCCAAGCTAAACAAACACAACTCTTTTTTTCTTTGCCTCAGAGACTCTATTTTCCATGCCTCAGTTATTTGTGTTGCTCTTTCTGGAATCTTCTCAGTTTCCCTACCCTTCTTAAAATAGAGATGAAAACTGTACATAGTAAAGGATTGATAAACCCAGGGAATGACAGAAAGACAACCTCCTGTACCTTGAATATATAACATATCAAATTTGTTAAAGGAAGAGCACTATCTATTATCATGATGAACCCCAAACATCAGCTTGCCTGTCTATGTCTAACTAACTTGTTTACATTTTTTTGTTAGCTTGCTTGCTGGTTTGTTTTCAAGACTGAATTCCACACACACACACACCCTCCCCATCTCTCCCAGGCTTTAAGTGCAATGACCACTGTTATTTTAAAAGGAGGTACTACTATTTGATGTATATGAAGATGGAGTACAGAGAGAGGATAGGATGTCACTTCTCCTTTATAACAGTTGCCCAGGCAGGATCCTTTAGGTCAAAGTGTTTTATCCCTTCAGTACCCACCTGGGGTTAATTGATATTAATTATTGGGCTCTTCGGCTGAGGTAACATTGGTAATCTGACTGTGTGACTCCCTTCCCAAATAAGCTTTGGAAACCAATCCAGGAAGGTACTTTAAACTTTGAATATATTTGACACAGAAGGATAATGGTGTGGGATAGAGGTAATGGGAGACCCTACTTTAAATTGATACTAATGAATCTCTAACTGCAGGCAAATGAAGGAATCAAGATCATAGCTTCTCTCTGGTACAGCCTGGACAGGGCTAAACCAGAGCAAACTGCTGTGAAATCTTCAGTTTCTTCAGTAGATCTTAAGCCTAATCAGTTGAGATATCCACCCTTTTCCACCCCCTTCTTCTCCTGCCCACTTCCCGGATTCCTCCCAGGCCCTGGGAAGACTAGATGACTAAGATGATTTACTTCCTAATATCTAGGGGCAGTAGAAACAGAGATGGTGGTCTAATACAGGTTGATGAAGGTATAGGAAACACAGAAGGAGCTTGCAGAGTTGAGTTTGCAAGTCTCTATTTCCCCAAAGATCAGGATCCACACTGATCTCCAGCCTCAGGGACAGGTAAAGAACCCAGAACCTCTGTCAGGGTTCTCAACTGCTCTCTCCTGAGTCTGCATGCCTCTCTGGGAACATTCCATCCAACTGATTCTCCTGTCAATCAACAGTGAACTTCAAGCTTCCAGAGATTCAATATAACACCAATCATGGACTTGGTTCCACTGCAGTTAGACATATGGAAGCTTTGATCTGCTCCACTTGGGCTCCTACACAACATGTAAATAATACTAGTCCATACTAAATAATAATATAAATTATATTAATTAAATTATATATATATAATTACATGTAATTAAATTATATGTTATAAATGTAAATATAAATAATAAATAATACTAACCTGGCACTTTACACTCACAAAGCATTTTCTTCTCAATAGCTTTTAAGGTAGATATTGCAAGTGTTATTATGTCCATGATGCAAATGGGGGGGACTTTGCCCACAGTCACCTAGCTAGCTAGTCAATGTGAAAACCAGGACTAGCCTTTGAACCCAAGGGTTCTGATTTGTACATTGTTCTTTTTAACTGATCAGTACATAAGAAAGGTACATAATATTTCCACACTTACTTTACATAATATAGTTACTGTGTCCATGTCATTCTCCCTACCAGATTCTATCTATTACCTTTGCAACTCTGAGACAATTACAACCTCTTTTCAGTCTCTGATATATTTAGAAGAGTAACTCAAACTCAATTTCCTCATCTATAAAATGAAACTAATAATAATCAGTGGCTATCTGCTTTATGAGTTTGCTGTTGGGAAATGTGTTTCATAAACATAAAGTACTACATCTAAATGAATCATTATAATCAAATGCATTTCCTTAATTAAGTTTCTCGAAATAGAACCTATCTTTTATTTGAATTTTTTTTAATTGTGTCAACCTGGAAAAACATAGACTGGCCAAAGTAGTTATAATGAGGATCTTCAATCAAAAAAGAGAGATTAATCTGGGAAGAGGCAGAGAAGCTCACTCTTGGGACTGTCAATGAACTGCAGAACATAAGGTACTTATATAGATTTTTGGAGAAGGGGAAGGGTATTCACTCTGCCATCAACTTGGGAACAAAGTACTAGCCACAGTCTGAGGTGGCTGGGAGTAGCCTAGATGCAACAGCCAGACGTCAGAATGATTAGACAAGTAATTAAGGTTCTAATTGACTGTCAAGTTCTGCTCAATGAATTATTCCTGGGCCACCGAACCAGGATGAGAAAAATGAGTTTTAGGAATACGGGAGGGCTGAAACTCCAGACTGACAGACCAGACACACAGACATCCTCTTGCTGGTAGGGACAAAGTTTAATGATTTGGGTCACGTACTTTATAGGGAAAATGACACAGGCTAAGGGATTAGGTAAGCCTTTTGCAGGAACAATGATTAGTAATGACTTACAATGGATGCAGATTGCCTTAGTGGCTCTAAGCAGTGATTTCCATAGGATAATAAATCACAGGTGCTTCAACATGTCAGCATATCAATTCAGTTTTGCATAGAATACTGTATGTTCTTCTCACAGAACTCCTGCATCAGTAATTTTCTTGGCAGGACATCTAGTATTTGGGGAGGGGGGAAAGTTTGCTTTTTCTCATGCTGGGGAGCAGACTATGTGCTTTGCAATTTCTAAGCGATGGTTTCCCAGAGACCTTGCAAACTGGGGTGCACTGGGCATTCCACAGCCTTGCTGGAATAGAAATCCCTAATCTTCTTATGTTATTCCCACAGTTGACTTTGACTGAGTTCTGGCTTAGGTGATTGAAAAGATGCTGAAGAGTTTATTGCTCAGGGGCAGCTGGGTAGCTCAGTCTATTGAGAGCCAGGCCTAGAGATGGGAGGTCCTAAGTTCAAATCTGGCCTCAGACACTTCCCAGCTGTGTGACCCTGGGCAAGTCACTTGACCCCCATTGCCTACCCTTACCACTCTTCTGCCTTGGAGCCAATACACAGTATTGACTCCAAGACTGAAATTAAGGGTTTAAAAAAAAAAAAAGAGTTTATTGCTCAATCTGAGACAAGGGGTCAATCTGAGAATTCCTTGAAGGCAGGTTGTCAGGGACAAGGATCAATGTAGAGGTTTCAGAATTCAAGTCATCAATTTGTCACAGAGTATCTTACTACTTTTGCCAGTAATATAATTTTATGAAAATTGGAACCTGAAAAAAAATTATTGCCAAAGAGTTACAAAACTGTGTATACCTTTTACCCAGCGATGCCATTATTAGGTTTATTTCCTAAAAAAGGAAAAGAGTATAAATGTTCTAAAATATTTATGGCTGCTCTCTTTGTGGTGGCAAAAAACTAGAAATTGAGGGCTTGGGTGCCCATTAATTGGGAGAAACTCTACATGAAATTATAAAGAGTAAAATGAGTAGAACCAAAAGAACATTATTACTTAAAGCAACAGAAATATTATTTGAAGAATGAAGGGTTTATGTCCACCTCCAGAAAAAGAAGTGATAAATAGAAACAAGCAACACATAGTTTATATATACCTATCTCTTTTTGTCAAATGATGTCTTCTCTGGTTCAGGAAGGGAAGGGAAAGAGTTACCTGGGAATTTTGATGTAACAAATTAATTAATTTTTTTTAAAAAATACATAGAACAACACAAAAAAGGAATAAAGTTATTTGCATGAAAGCTCTTTTATTGGTTAAAGTAATAAAAGCTTAGGGCAAAAGCTGTTTGGGGGCCAAAGATATTAAAGAAAATGTAATAATAATGTAAAGTGAAATTCAATATGACATATAGATTTGGAAGAGGTTGACTTTTAAAAATCTGATTCTTTGAATCAATTTTTAAAGCTCATAAGCACAAATAGAATTCTTAGCTCTCGATCAATAATAATTCTGCATTCCCTGATACATTTAGGAAGAGTAACTCAAACATTCCTAAGTTTTTCCCTAAGGACTAGTTGAACTTCTATATTACAAAATAAAAATCTGCTTTGCTTTTACTACACACTGTCTTCAATTAACAATGCACCCAACTTTGTCAGAATTATTTAATCTTTTTATTTCAAATGAGCTATTTCCATAAGTTCATAGGTAACTTGACAAGTTGTAAAATATTAGGAAATGTATAGAATGTCAACAACCAGAAAAATCATCATAAAAACTTAAATATTTACCTTCTATATGAAATATATTCATTCATGGTCAAAAAAAAAAATCCCACAGTCGTACTGTTTGGCCTTCACAATTCACTTCCTTGCAAAAAATAAGCCCTCACTTTAATCTCTGTCTATCCAAAGCTTAGATATAAAAGGACGTAATCAATAGATTGATATGCTGATGCAATAGAATGCTAGCTGTGTCCTTACAAAGGTCAAAACATTAGTAAGCAAACTAGACTCTGATATAGTTAACCATAATAAATTCTAATGAACTTTAACATTAGACAAAGTTTGCCGCAACCACCATATCACAAATATTATTCTATTATCCCTTGTAATACCTTTCATAATATTATAATATACTTCAGATTTTAATAATTAAATAGTTAAAATTATTAAGGTCTAACTTTTTTGGCCTACCGTCCCCTTTCCAGAAAAAATATTACTTAGACCCCTGGAAATTAATTTTTTAATTTTAATAGCAATTAATAGGAAAGATAAATGCACCTGTGGCCATCATTGCTCCCCTGGATTGCTGCAGCACCCACTAGGGGGCAGTAGCACCCACTTTGGGAATCACTGGTCTACAACAAGTGTATATTCTTGTTTTCCTTTAAATCCCTAAAATACAAAGCTTCTTTTCAACTGAACAGTTCATTGTTTGTTAGAATAAATTCACTTAAGCCCAGTGCTTTCTAAAAGACCTTTTCTCTCAGTGAGATATTCTCTTTATCTACTGCAGCTGCCACTAAGAGGGAAAACTTGTTATTCATAACCTATGTAGAATCACCTTAATTTTTTAAATGATCTAATGAGGACACCTTCCAATTTTACTCTGAATTGGGCTTTTAATTTATAGGTAATGAGCAAATGCTATAGTCAACATTTGTTGACAAGAATCTTTTTGTCCAAGAAAGGAGCCTGTTCTTCCAAGAATGGCCTGGATTGCATATTTAATAATTTTTTGCTGAACCTTTCACAGGTACTTTAAGAAAAACATAGTAAACATTTTGGTTTTTCTTTGTTTGCTTGCCATGGAAATTCCCATTTCTGATAGACTCTCAAGGATATAAGAAGTACATTTGATTATTGTCTTAAAGTGGACCCCAGAGTCAACATTTCTAATACCTCATTCATAACCTGAGAAGAACTGGCTCCATTTTCCCTATTGGAGATCAGTAAGAGGTGGCCCAGAGTAATTGTGCATAACCCAAATCAGCTGTCCCAGAAAGTGAGTAAGAGGGAAACAAATATAAAGAGAATTGGGGTGGAGGAGACAGGTAGGTGGCTCAGTAAATAGGAACCAAACATGAGACAGGGAAGTCTTTGGTTCAAAAATGGCCTCAGATACTTCCTAGCTATATGACCTTGGACAAGTTACTTAACCCTAATTGCCTATCCCAGATTGGAACTGATACTTAGTATTGTGTGTAAGACAGAAAGTAAAGGGTTTTGGTTTTGTTTGTTTTTTGGGGAGGAGGGGTTGTTTGCTTATTATGGGAGGGGTCACTCAGAATAGTACTTAAGTCACAGAGTTAATCCAGGTCTCTGAGAGATGGGTGACCCACAGGAAGCAGATAATCTCTGAACTCTCTTAGGCTTGAGTACAAGTCCATTATGTGACCATTATGTGTTTAACAATGACAACGACAACAACTGAACCTCAGTGCTTATAAAATGATCTGATGGAGGGGGAAGCTAGATGACTCAGTGGATTGAGAACCAGTCCTAGAGACAGGATGACCTGGGTTCAAATCTGGCCTCAGATACTACTAACTGTGTGATCTTGGGCAAGTCACTTAACCCCCATTGCCTAGCTCTTACAGCTCTTCTTCATAAGGTTTAAAAAAAATTT
This sequence comes from Gracilinanus agilis, assembly GCF_016433145.1. Taxonomy (NCBI): domain Eukaryota; kingdom Metazoa; phylum Chordata; class Mammalia; order Didelphimorphia; family Didelphidae; genus Gracilinanus; species Gracilinanus agilis. The sequence continues at coordinate 597,648,781 of NC_058132.1, read as the reverse complement.
ATTTTAAAAAGAGCTGATAGAAACCTTCAGGAGAATTCTAGATACCAAAGTTCTAAAGAACTACTTGTTTGATGACAATAAACTAGATAAATGAGATACCTCCCAAAGAGTAGTTAGATCTTTCAGATCAGAAAAGAGTCTCTGACCAAGAGTTACAAATATATTCTGAAACCACAGAGGGAATAATAACACAGTGAAGTAAACTAGTTGGTATGATTTACTAATGGAATGCCACGTGAATACGCTCTCCAGATACCTTTTTGTTAATTTGCTTAGGTAAACATAAACTGTTTTGGAATATATTTGTGAAGAAAAATATAGATTTAGATAGTAGTACAAAGAGAACACTGCTATAAACGTAAAATAAAAAATGCAGTTTGAGGATGGAAATACTGGTCTTGCAGGTTGTATTATGAATTGCCATCCTCTGCTATAATCAGTGAGCATCTGTGGGTAATTTCTTTAGTCTGTGCTTCATTTCTTCCTTCTTTTTGTCACGTGAATGTTATGAACTGAATCCTGAGAATAGAGAAGTGTTTTAAACATCTTAGAGATAAGACCATTCTGAGATAAGGTCACAGAGAGAAAAAATGTCATCTGATCCTATGCCCAGTCCTATCTCTACTTTTGATTCCATGCCCATGATTTTTGCAAGCACAAGGATCCTATTGCCAGCAGCATTCCAGGCAAGAGCCAAGAACTGAATCATTTGGTTACCAAGAACTATCGATTTTCCCTTCAGTGTTATCCCATCTCAGAAAAAGAAATTGAACAAGCCATCAAGGAACTCCCCAAGAAAAAATCCCCAGGGCCTGATGAATTCCAATACTACACAAACTATTTGACAAAATAAGCAAAGAAGGAGTCTTACCAATTTCATTTTACGACACAAATATGGTATTGATTCCCAAACCAGGAAGACCAAAAACAGAGAAGGAAAACTACAGACCAATGTCCTTAATGAACACAGATGCAGAAATTTTAAATGAAATACTAGCAAAGAGACTACAGCAAGTTATCACAAGGATTATTCACTGTGACCAGGTGGGATTTCTACTGGGAATGCAAGACTGGTTTAACATTAGAAAAATCCTTTTAGAGTGTCGATTGTATACAAACCTTTTCTAATCTTACTGCCACCATCCTCACCCAGGCCCTTATCACCTCCCATCTCAATATTTATCATCTAAGCTCTTAATGGCTCTTACCACTCTTCTGCCTTGGAACAAAAACACAGTATTGATTCTAAGATGGAAGGTAAGGGTTTACAAAGAAAAAAAAAAGAGAAATCACCCAACTGACCCTGTTTTACTACCTTGAGACTAGACTTAGCTCCACTGAGTGTCTCTAAGAATGAACATTTGCTCAATAGCCACCTTAGCTGTAGACATCATTTAAGATTGAAAGGGAGATACCAAATCTGGTAGCTTAATTCCAGATTTATGTTAAAAGGTAGGGACCAAAATCCTAGTCTCAGCAGCACTGAGCTTCAGCATGAGTTATAAGATAAAACTTTTTTTTTTCTATTCAAGATACTAACATTTTGAAGAAAAACTGTAGCATCAGGCTCTAAAATTTTCTTCAGTACAACTGACATTTTAAGTGCCTAATTTCTACTGACTACCACGACACTGGAAAAGAACTTGTTGAGTGAAGTTTCTACCAAAAAATCTTCTACTGAATACAATGAGACAAGGCATTCCACTTATCTATCATAGAAAGGAATAAAAGAGCAAATTTAGTCTTGGGAGATTTCAGAAGCATGTAATTAGCCATCTGGCTATCTTCTATTTAAGTCAAAGATCTTCTGCAAATGCCAATATTTCAAGAATTAAACATCATTTTAACATTCCAAACATTTTTAAATGAGATGGAGAAAAAACCTAATGTCATTTTTGCTACTTCCTATTTGTTCAATTAAGTAGTGCAAACCAGACATCTAACTTGAATTAAAATGTTTAGCTGGAATTAAAATTCCCTAGTGTAAATTGTTGATAAAATACAAGGGTGCTAGCACCATTTGCTACACCCACTTGTGAAGTCAACATAAACTCTTTTTGAACTCTTGCTCACAACATTTCCCAAGTCTTGATTATCTTTGTAGTCTCACATTCCCAGAGTCCTTGTCAAGTTCCAGTCCTGCTTCTTTCAGTAGGATAAATATTTCTTTCTTGCCTAAGGTTTTTAAAAAATGTCAGTTATCAAAACAGACCCCAAGCATTCATGGGATAACAGAAAAACATGTTCCCCACAGTATACAATTATTATCTCTACTTCTGTAAATCCCAGGTTCCATTTCAGAAAACTAGGGAATAATTAAGAAATGTCTTCCCTGGAATTTTGATATATACCAGTTCCTCTTCCAGAAACTCCTTCATATCATCTTTTTCTCTTCTTCCTCTCCTCCTCCTCCTCCTCCTATTAGAACCAAAAGCATCCTTAGAAAATCTTTTTCCTTAATTTTACAGCCTTTTTCTCCTCCTTTTCCTCCTACTCCTTCTCTTCTTTCTCCTCTTTTAATGTGTCTTCTTCCAACAAAAACAATATGGTCATAATCAAAGTAAGTGTTTTTCATATCGTTAATTTTCTCTTTCACCCTCTGATAGCTGCGAAGTCAGAGAGAATATATTTTAAAACACTTTTGTAGAATAAAAGAGGTTTCTTTCCCATGCTTTGAATCATGAAAATGTTACAGTCCAACAGCCTGTCCTTACTTACAATTTCCTTAAGACTTCTTAGTTCTGAGATCACTCCATAGTCATCCCCCTTATTTTCTTTGATGGTTCCAAGGGACTAGCCTTTTTGCTTCTTCATCTAGTTAAAGAAGGAAGGGTTTCATGGTGTACTCCAATGTTCTTCCTTTCCTTTTCTTCTCTTTGGTCTACCTTCCAGGAAAAGTTGCACATAATGTTAATGTGGCCTTTGGATACACAAAGGACATAAGTATGGTTTTTCCCTATTTCATAAGAAAAGTCAAACTGAGGTCAATGAAGCCCAATGGATAAGATTTTGGATTTGAACTTTACCAGTTGAAATACTACTTTGGTGGTATTTTCTTCACAGTGTTGTTTTGATTTTAGATGGCACCAAGTATGAAGAAAGCTTTACAAAAAGCCCATTGTAATTATTAAAGATGAAGGTCCTGGGCTAAAAAAAAGGACTAGTCCCTCTGAATGCAGGAGGGCAATGCTAAGGATGAAAATAGAGATCAGAGACTAGAGCTACTGCCACGGGGGAGGGGAGAGAGGGGGAAGCTTGGCATAATAATAGCTAGCATTTATGCAGCATTTTAAGGTGTGCAAAATGATATTAATATTTTATATATGTACATATGCCTATGTGTTATATAAAATTGTATTTGATCCCCACATTAACCCTATAAGGTAGATGCTATTATTATTATCTCCATTTTATAAATGAGAAAACTAAGGTACAGAAGAGTAGACTTGCTCAGGATCATACAGCTAGTCAGCATTTGAGAGAGGATTTGAACTCAGCTTTCCTGATTCCAAGTCTAGTCTATATCCACTGTGCTAGAGACACTATCTAAAGAGTGATAGAAAGAACACTGGAGTTGAATGCTATAGTTTTAAACCTCAGCCCTATTACTTAGTTATGTAATCTTAGATAAGTCCTGAATCTCTCAAGCCTTCTCTTTCCTCACTTATAAAATGAGGGATCAGAATAGAAATCATTTTGGTCCCTATGAGATCAACTCTGACACTTGGAAGGCGCCAGTAAAGGATGGAAGCAGCCATAGGTGCTAGCCCTTTTCTCCACAGTTGTTTTTGCCTCTAGCAACCTACAAGTTTCCAAATTTCTTTTGGACATATGCTTCTTTCACACAAGTTCCCCAGGGCTATTTTCTAAAAGAATTTCTAGTCCTACCAGAACTTAACCTCCTAAAAACAACATTTTTGCAAAATTTCTCAGTGTTTTAAATGAATTTTGAGTAGATTCATGGTATAAAGTACATTTCAGGCATCAGGAAGTCAATAAAATTGGGGGGAAAAGACACCATCACCAATTTCTGGGTATCGGGTTTGAAGATGACAAAGCAGATAGCATCTGAATGCCAGTGGCACAGTGTTCAGAGATAAACCCCATTATAAAACTTCAGGAGTTAGAAATGGTTCTTTGGGTGCCTCCAGAGCATAAAACAGATAAACTCTGAGCCTGGAGCCAAGATTAAACAAAAGAGTTGAGAGATAGAGAAGGGAAAAGAGAGGGTCAGGCACATGGCCAGGCTAACAACTAAGAGCAGCTAGTGAAAGCTAAGTGTTTATTACCTTTCCATTTTTATTATCCTTTATTTAATAGCTTTCAGTTTATGCATTTTCAAGTAATGGATTTCTGGAGTATCCATTCATATAGTAATCTAGATAATGTTGTGGGCTAATAAAATACATTCGTTTGATGCATCTTGGCTAAGCAGGGTTGTGCCATAAACAGTGCATTCGTCTCTGTGGAGTGGTAAGCATTGAGACTCATGCAAAAAATAGTAATAGCTAGCATTCATATGGTGCTTTAAGACTTACAAAGTGCTTTGCATATGTTATCTTATTGCATCTTCACAACAACAACCCTGGAAGGAAGAAGCTATTATTGTCCCCTCCTTACCAATAAGGAAACTGAGGCTCATAGAACATAAGCGACTTACCTGTAGTCACACAGCTAGTAAATATATGAGGGAGTCAGTTAGACAACAAGCATTTATTAAATACCTCCTGGGGCTTCACGAAGCTGTTGCATGGCCAGTGGCCACACTCCAGACAACCATCTCAGCAGAAGTCTAAACCAGGTTAAGGATAACTGACATGTCTCAAACCCAGTGGTGAGTTAGACAGATGCCTACCCCAAGCATGTGAAGATTCTCCCTGAACCACCACCCTCCTCCCTCAACCCCCAACCCCCCACCCCCAGCAGAATGGGCAGATAAGAACACTTTGTTCCAACAGCAAGAATTGTAGAGTGTTAGAGCTTGCTCAAACATTGAAGACACCAAAGTCATCCACTGCCCCATCCCCCCAAGCTGTCACCAGCCATCTTGACTTTGGACTTCAAGACTGAGGGAGACTGACAACTTTGTTCAACACTGCCTCCCTGAAATCCATTTCCTGAGCAAGTCAAGCCATCACTCTCTTATGTCAGTGGTCCTCCTTGAAAAGAAAGGACAGACAAAAAACATTAAACATTAAGCACCTATTATGTGTCAAACAGTGGTACAGTACTAAGCAGTAATTACAAAGAAAGGCAAAAAATAGTCCCTGCCAAGGACAAATAAGATACAGACAGGATAAATTGGGGAACAGCCTCAGATGGACTGATAGAGGCTTTGTACAGAAAAGAGGATTTTAGCTAAAACTTGAAGGAAGATAGGGGAAGCCAGGAGACAGAGATGAAAAGGGAGGTATCCCAGATATGGGAAACAGTCAACAAAAATGAATTGAGAAATGGAGTGTCATGCTTAAGGAACAACATGGAACCAATGTCACTGGATTTCAGAATAAGTGGTGGGGAATAGGGTCTAGGAAAACAAAGAAAGGTCTGCTTCTTGATAGGTTGATTCATTTGGTTGACAATCTATCAGGACCTCACTTTTCTCACCTGTAAAATAGGGGGATTGAAATAGAACTCATCTTGACCTATTTATGTCTAAGACTATTATTCTATTTATTATACAAAGCAGGGGTCTTAAGTAACTCCTATACAATGATCACATTCTTATTTTTTATATGAATCAGAATTCTGAAAATGGACAGGGTATTCAACATCTCATATTATTCAACAAACTTCATTTTGCACACAAAAATGACTAAAAGCCAAAAAATGATGTTCTTTAACAGCAGACATGGGACAAGAGCCCTGGACCAGTTTTCCTCCCTTTGTATAACCTTCTATAATCATATATTAACTGCAAGTGAAAGGTTAAAATGGACTTCATTTAACTCAGTGGTTCCCATTTTTTTTTTTGGCCTACTGCCCCCTTTCCAGAAAAAAAATATTACTTAGTGCCCCTGGAAATTAATTTTTTTTCATTTTAATAGCAATTAATAGGAAAGATAAATGCACCTGTGGCCATCACCTCCCTCCCTGGATCGCTGCAACACTCACCAGGGGGCAGTGGCACCCACTTTGGGAATCACTGATTTAATCTAATAATTTTGAAAAAACAGAGTAAGTCTGCCCAACCACCACTGCCCCTAAAAGATGGGCAAGTAGGGTCCATTTGCCCCTGAGAGGATTGATCTCTTCCTCCCTTCTTTCTACCATGTACAAGGGTGGAGCCACTCCATACATGGTTAGCTCAGTCAGTATTTAGTGAAGGAACAAGAAAGAAAGGAATTAACTCATTCAAAAATGTCATATGTAAAAAATGACAACCTATGAGTTCATTAACTGTAAATAGTATTCTAAATTGAGACTCACTGACAATTCTAATAAAAAATAATATGAAAATTGTTTTATAGCTAAATTACATTCAGGGGATGGCATAGTTGGATCTTTTTAAAGGGTTATTTTACAGGGGAATATCATTACTGGAAATGTTTATCATTTTTCCATTTCCATCAACATACAGACAAAAGTCAGAAGAGATTTCTACTGTTGTAGGGAAGGGGACATAATAAAGAAGAGAATCACCCTGTGTTTTTATAACTGAGAGGCCCATCTCTTGAACTTCTTAAGTAGGATCTAAGAATGTAATGGAGAGGCAATATCATTGGGTTAATATTATCAGTAGAAGGTAAGCTCCTTGAGGGCACAAACTGTTTTGGCATTCATTAGAATACCTTGTTGTTTAGTCATGTCACTCTGGTTCAATTTTTCATGACCTCATTTGAGGTTTTTTTTTTTTTTTTTTTTTTTTTTTTTTTTATACCCTTAACTTCTGTGTATTGACTCATAGGTGGAAGATTGGTAAGGGTAGGCAATGGGGGTCAAGTGACTTGCCCAGGGTCACACAGCTGGGAAGTGGCTGAGGCCGGGTTTGAACCTAGGACCTCCCGTCTCTAGGCCTGGCTCTCAATCCACTGAGCTACCCAGCTGCCCCCTCATTTGAGGTTTTCTTGGCAAAGACATTGGAGTAGTTTCCCATTTCCTTCTCCAGATCATTTTACAGGTGAGGAAACTGGAGCAAACAGGATTAAGTGATTTGCTGAGAGTCACACAGCTAGTAAGTGTATAAGGTCAGAAAATGAGTCTTCCAGACTTCAGGCCCAGTAATCCATGCACTGGGCCACCTAGCTGTCCCTTTTAGGGTCCTTTTAGTCTTAGTAAATGCTGACAGGAACAAAAATGAAATTTTAAGAGTAACTTTGACCCTAGCTGTCTAGCCATTTTGAGAACAATGTCTCCACTTTGTTTCTCCCTTATGGGTGATCAATGAGAACCCATCTGTTGAAGTCAGAGATTCATTTTGATTCGGTTCACCAAGTATTTGTTCAGCACCTAAAAGTACTGACTTTATAAATGTGAGTTATTGCTGAATGCAGAGGTAAATAACACATGGTCTCTGACTTCAAAGGACTTATATGATCTTGGAGAGGGGTGGGGAGTAAGGAATAGACCAGTACAAAAATAACTATAATAACAAAATGGAAAGTATACAAAGTGCTATATATGGAGTGAGGAAGGAAATTTGGTTGGGCATTTTGCTGGTTCCTATGGGGCTACTGTAAAGAAATGCCCCCATTGTATATGCCTTTCCTGGATATCCTGTAGATGTCACCTCCTGTGTGATTTATATTCATGAATCTTGTTCTGTGTGCTAAAACCAAAAATTAAATACTTAGATGGATTAAAGTATGGCTTGAAAGGGATTAATTTGAAAGCAGTAGGACCAAATGAACCAAAAAATGAAAGTCTAACTTGAAAGAACAGTGTATAAGGGGAGATGAAAAGAAAGAACTAACTGGTATTAGTTGGGAAAACAAGATCCAAGAAATCAGATTAGTGGCAACTTTCTTTGGACCAGTTAGACCCATAACTTAGATTCAGGAGAATTAAGAGCCTCAAGAGCCTCAGAAGTCTTTGAATACATCATCTCTCCATTAAGAGTTTGCAAATTTAGGAGGAGGGTGGAATGGAGTAGTCTGTGCTCAAAGATTGTAGTGATGGTCATCCCTACTTATAATAGTCTCTGCTACAAAGAAATTGCATTTTTTGCAGTTTTAACTCTAAAGAGAAGGGTACAAACATGATGAAGGTCCATTAAACAAGAAGACAGAAGAAAGCAGAGTGACATAGAAGATCCAAGATGGAAAATCTTCTCAATTTCCTTTGTGGGTTCATCACCCTTTCTTCAACCCCTTAAATATGAGTGTTCCCTAAAACTGGTCTTGGACTTCATCTCTTTCTGTAATCTATGCCTTGCTAATTTGATCAGCTTCCATGGATTCACTGTTCATATGTATTCAGATGATTCCCACATCTATGTTTCTTGTTTTGATCTCTTCACTCCAGTCTCTGTGACTTCTACTGCCTTCTAAACATCTCACTTGGAAGTCCTGACAGCACCTTAAAAACATGTCCAAAACCAAGTTCAGTATCTATCTTTAAAGGTAACTAGCTGGCTCAGAGGATGCAATGCTGGGCCTAGAGCTGAGAAGACTTACCTTCCAGAATTAAATTCTGATGTCAGACACTTACTACCTGTGTGATCTAAGCAAGTCACTTAACCTTGTTGACCTCAGTTTCTTCATCTGTTAAACGAGTTGGAAAAGGAAATGGCAAACCACACCAAAATCAAGAAAATACCAGGGAGCAGCTGGATGGCTCAGTGGATTGAGAGTCAGACCTAGAGACGGGAGGTCCTAGGTTAAAATGTGGCCTCAGACACCTCCCACTTGTGTGATCCTGGGCAAGTCACTTAACCACCATTGCCTACCATTACCACTCTTCTGCCTTGGAGCCAATACACAGTATTGACTCCAAGATGGAAGCTAAGGGTTTAAAAAAAAAATACCAAATGGGATCTTGAAGAGTCAGACATGACTGAAATGCCTGAACAACAATCTTCCTTTAAACTTGCTCCTGTTAAAAGAAAAATTATTTCCTTTTGGAAAAATTTTTGGGCTTTTACCCTAATTAACAAGGGGAAACTCAGGACAAAGAAAATTTAAATGACTTTATTAAAAACATATCAAAGTATTTCTTTTTGGACGTCTACCCTAATTAACAGATTAAAACTTGGAACAAAGAAAATTAAAAAGACTTTATTAAAAATATATCAAAGTATGGGTAGCTAGGTAGCATAGTGGATAGAAAGGCAGGTCTAGAAGAGGACCTGGGTTCAGATCTGTTCTTAGATACTTCCCAGCTGTGTGACCCTCGGCAAGTCACTTCACCCCAATTGTCTAGCCCAGGTTGATGAAGTATTGGCACATGTACCACTCTAAGTATGGGGGGATCTGCTCCATACCTCCTCTTCCCAGCACCCAAGGACATTTTCTACATGCCCTACCCTCTGTCCAGCCAGTGTCTACCTTCCTTCACCTGCTTTCACTTGGATTATTGTAATAGCCATTTAACTGGTTGTCTCTTCCCTCTCTGAGCTATAGTCTGTCCAGCAACCAAAAATCTTCCTAAGACACAGCTCTGACTATGTAACTCCTGTCCTCTAAAGCCTCCAATTGCTTCCAATTTGCCTAAAGGATAAAATATGAATTTCTCATTTTTAACAGCCTCCATAGACTGACAGCAATCTACCGTCCCAGCTTTATTTCAAGTTACTCCTCTTTGTGGGCCCCTCATACAGCCCAATCTTGATTACTAGCTATCTCAAATTCAACCTGCCATCTGCCATCTCCATGGACTCAAGAAGACCATGTCCTATGCCTGGAAGATATTTCCTCCACCTGTATTCCCTTCTCTTTCCCTTCAAGGCATAGTTCAAATGGAAGAGCCACCTCTTCTGGGAAAACCTTCCCCAAACTGCAAATAGTCTCTCCCCAAATGCCCCCTTGAACATTTATTGGATAGAAGGTTGTACTTGGAGTGAGGAAGACCTGAGTTCAAATCCAATCCAATTTACTAGCTGTGTGATCCCAGATAAGTTACTTAACCACTTAGACTCAGTTTTCTTATCTTTAAAATAAGGATAATAGTACTTACAAGACCATTGTGAGAATCAAATGAGCTGACATGAAAACCTTGCAATGCTAAATAAAAGTGTTATTATTGTTGTTGTTATCTCTCCTTTGCTCCTATCAATCTTTAACTTTTGAGTTTGCTTATTTCTGTGCTCATATCCCCCCACTATTGGAATGTAGGACAGGGACTGTGTTTTATTTCTTTTCATCTGTGTAGCCCCAATGCTTCTTTAGCATAGTGCCCTTAACAGAGTAAGCAATTAATTAATGAACCAATAAACATTTAAGAAGTGCCTACTAAGTATCAAGCACTTTGCTAGTACTGAGAATACAAAGGGAGGCAAAAGATAGTCCCTGCTATAGAGAAACTCTCCATCTAATGTTGAGTTTGATCTAGATCAGTGATTCCCAAAGTGGGCGCCACCGCCCCTGGTGGGTGCTGCAGTGATCCAGGGAGGTGGTGATGGCCACAGGTGCATTTATCTTTCCTATTAATTGCTATTAAAATTTTTTAAAAATTAATTTCCAGGGGCGCCAAGAAAAAATTTTTTCTGGAAAGGGGGTAGTAGGCCAAAAAAGTTTGGGAACCACTGGTCTAGATTAATGGGTTAGGTGGAGATAGAATCCTCTAGAGCAGATGTTGGGGAAGGAGTGGGAGGTCAAGTCATCTGTGTATTTTAATTGGCATGGGGACCTCCAGCTAAGAAAATTCCCTTTCTGAAAGCTGATTTTTGCCTTCTCTGAAATGTACAGTCTTTTTTAAAAAAATTTTAAAACCCTTACTTTCTGCATTAATATCTATTCTAAGATTGAAGAGTGTCAAAGGCTAGGTTGTCAGGGTTAAGTGACTTGCCCAGGGTCATACAGCTAGGAAGTGTCTGAGGGCAACTTTGAACCCATGTCTTCCTGACTCCAAGCCTGGTGCTCTATTCACTGCCCCAGAAGAATCTTGTTTGCCTCTCTAAAATACTACTAGAAAACAAAGAAAAGACATATTTGGGTTGTTGTTGTTTTTTAAGCGTACTCTAAAAGGGTTCACCTCAGATGGGACAAATGGAGTAGTTAAATGGAGGTAAGTAGACAGCCTAGAAATAGTCAGAAAAAGTCAGGACTTCCTACTATAATTAGAAAGTATAGCTAAAACAGGTAGGAGCCTCACACTTCTCATAAAGTCTAAGATTTTTTGAACCTTAGAACAGGGTGGAACAGGAAGAAAGAGATTAAGGTTCAAGAAAAAAAAGAGATTAAGAAGCAAAAACTCCTGCCATTCATGCCTTTTAACCCCACCTAGTGGCCTGACATCATCAATTAACAAATAAAGATACCATAAGGAACCTAAACCCAGTTCTATCTACCTTAAGTGATCTACTTAGTGCACTTAACAAAATCCTATAGATTGACTAAATAAATGTTCATTCTAAAGGAACTTGGCTTCTTTGCTTCATTAAGGGACTGACAGCTAATATACTTCCCAATTTATTTTAATTCTATGTACATTTATTTTCCCCCCCAAGGGATATATACAGTTAATATCGGGGATATGATTCCAAATTGTTTTCTAATGAACCAGTATATATATACATATACACACATTATATATGTATATATAATGTGTGTATATGTATATATATATATAATACATACACTTATATACAATGCATTTGATATATATTTATGAACTTTCTTTTTTTAATTTATTATATATTTCTAACTTAAAGGGGTTTGGGACAGTTCAAAAATGTTTTTATTTCATGATTCCAAATTAATATTAAGAGGTTAGACCAATTGATAGCTCCCCAAACAGTTACTAATGTGACTGTCTTTCCAAAGGTTTCCCCCAACATTAACTATTATCATTTGGGGGTTATAATTAGCAAAATGTAAAGAAAAAGCCTGTTGTTTTAATTTACAATCCTCTGTTAATAATTCAGAACAAGTTTTCATGTGGTCATTTAATATTTAAATGGGGGAAATTCCCTTTGAAAATCTCTTGAAATTTACCTTTTTCTATTTCTGTCATATTAATTACTCTGATAAGGGTGAGGTGGTACCTCAATTGTTTTAATTTGCAAAAAAAAATGTGATTTTGATCTTTTTTTTTAAATGATGATAGGTAGCTTTGATTTCTTCTAAAATCTACCTTTTTATATCCTTTGACCATTTATCAATTGGGAAATGGCTCTTATTCTTATAAATTTGACTCAGTGTGTTGTCTATTTGATTAATGAGACCTTTATCAAAGAAATTTGCTATAAAAATTTTTCCCAATTTACTGTCTTCCATCTAATTTTGACTGTATTAGTTTTGTTTATGTACATTTTTTAGAATTTTCATATAATTAACTTATTCAAATTTGAATCCAGGTCCTTCCATCTTCAGGTCTGACGTTCTATTCATTGAGCCACCTAATGTGCCCTGGTTATAAGTTATAGCTATTATATGTGCCCCTGACTATATATTTTTCTTTCAAAAAAGTAGAGATTGTAAGACAGGAACCATATTTTGCAACGTACACAACTGAATGATTGATTTCAGGAGTGATTCAGAAGGCAAAGAAATCAATATTCTTAAGGCATACTTTCCAACCTATACTACTAGACACTTCCCTAATATATTGGAAAATATTGACCCCTAATATATTGGAAAATATTGACGGTGATATGAAACAACCCCATGGTCATTCAAAGTTATTAAGTGGGTCACAATAGATATGGAAACAAGAGTCAAACTCACAAAATATTATGGGAAATTTGGCATTTCTCAGAGTCCAAGTATTAATTAGCTACCCTTTCTACCATCTTCGTGCAACCCACCTCTGCAAGAACCTGACTATTTTTTAAAGAATCCTCTACTTTTCATTAGCAGTCAGTATCTCAGGTCCTTGTCTAATAGCACAGAATAAATAGGAGGAAAGCCCATGAAAATGAAAACCTAAACTGTCTTGCTCTGTCTTCTGGTTTACATACCTCCTCTATCCTATTAATCCCCAATAATAATTACCCATTAAGACTCCAAAGTGCCCTTTTCTAATTTGAATAAACCAGAAGTTTTCACCATAGTCTTAAATGGAAAGAGAACACAGAGATTATCTTTGACCCCTGAAACTGCCATTCATCCTAAACAATTTCCCTGACCAGCCCACTATAACTCAAAAGAAAAGAAGAGTGAGAACAAAATGGGGAAATTTTGAGGATTCCTCTAATATTTAAAATTCAGAGGTGAACAATCATATTTTTTTTTGCAAAATTGCCCAAAGTGGTATCTCCCTAACCAATGCATTTATAACAATTTAGAAAAGCCTAATGTTAATACCTAACAGGGTACTAATTCCTAAAGCAAGGATTCCCTTAAAGGGGAAATCTGTCATAGAGTCTCCAATACTAGTTCTACGAGCCACAAACACATCCCCTATATCCCTTCTATAATCTTGTGAATATAAATGTGGAATATTAAATATTATTTTAACACCAGGATAATCCTGTTGATTCTCTCTAGATCATAGCTTCTAGCAATGCTTTAGAACTCAGAGATCCCAAAGATTATGTAGTTCAAACCCTACTCCTATTTTTGCAGAAGAAGGAACGATGGCTCAGAGATAGAAGGGGGAATTAATAGAAATGTTGGGACTAGAACCCAAAGCCTCTGGACTCATCATGACAGCTTTTCCTATTACAACATGCTTCCTTTCTAAATCACATTTGTCTTCTTTTTACTCTTACTATTACCAGCCTTGTCCTAATTGGTCTCCCTACCTCTCATCTTTCTGCCTTCTATTTCAGCTTGTAAACTTCTGCCAGGTCCATATTCCTAGAGAACAGCTTTGATCATTTATTCACTCCCAGACTCAAAGTTCTCCACTGGCTCCTCATTTCCTAGTCAATAAAAATCCTGATTTCTCAGCCTTGTAGTCAAGGTCCTCCAAAATATGGCCTTGAGGAACTTTTTCATCCTTATCTCCAATTAATGACTCCCTTATTTATACTCCTAGAAGCTGGACTCCTTACATCCCCCCATTTTCCTACCTCTATCTTGTTTTCTCTCCCTTATCTTTTTTTTAACCTTTACCTTCTGTCTTAGAATCAATACTAAGTATTGGTTCCAAAGCAGAACAGTGGTAAAGTCTGGGCAATGGGGGTTGAGTGGTTTGCCCAAGGTCATATAGCTAGGAAATCTATGAGGTCATCTGAACCCAGGGCCTCCTATCTGTAGGTCTAGTTTTCTATCCACTGGGTGAACCAGCTGCCCTTTACCTTATCTTTTTTACCTCCTCCCACCCCACATCTCTGCCTGTTTAAATCCTGCCCATTCTTCAATGCCTAGCTCACTTTCTACTTTTTCATGAAACTTTCTGTAGTTCCTCCAAAAGGCTATGATTTCCCTTTTCCTCATCTCAACCCCAATACAAGCATGATGGCTGGAAAACTGACCCAAGAGCCAAGAAGACATGGGATCAAGTCTTGATTCTAATACCCATGATTATGTGACTCTGGACAACGTTCTAGACCTCTACCTTTGTCTATTAACTGCAGAAAAAAATGCTGCTGTTTACTCACCTAGGAGTTCTCTCTTATCCTTGAAGTCACAGATCCAGTGACTATTCTGAACTCCAACAATGTTTAGTACCTCTCTTTTGTCACTTTGATTCAGTTTGATAAACATTTATGAAGTTCCTCCTATGTTTCAGGCACTCTGCAAAACAAAAAGTTACAAAAGGAAGCAAAAGACAATCCCTACCCTGGAGGAGCCTTCAACCTAAAGAGGAAACCACATGCAAACAAATATATACAAAGCAAACTATGCACAGAATAAATAAGAAATATTTAACAGAGGGAAGGCACTGGCATTAAGAAGAGTTGGGGAAAGCTTCCTGTAGAAGGTAGGATTTTTGTAAAGGATGCCAAGGAAGTCAGTAGGTGGAGCAGGGGAGGGAGAGCATTCCGGACATGAGGGACAGCCAGAGAAAAAACCCAGAATAAAGAGAAGTGTCTAGTGGGTGAAACAACCAGGAGGCTAGTGATCCTGGAACAAAGGGCACACTTATGGGAGTTAGGTGTAAGACTGGAAAGCTAGAAGGAAACTAGGTTCTAAAGGGCTTTGAATGCCAGAAAACGTTGTATTTGTTCCTGGGGGCTATAGGAAGCCACTGGTGTTTATTGAGTGGAGGTGGTGGGGGTAAAGGGAGGATGACATGCTCAGACTTGTGTTAAAATATCAGATCTTGGAAGGTCTTCAACACCTAGCCCTGTGCTCCACACAGTAAATATTTGTTGAATTGATGAAATTGCTTGGCACTCCTAGTCTTAAGACAGGAGGGGAATTCCACTCCTCCCTATTCCAGATAGACAACTGCCCACAGGGATTCCGCACAGTGATACTGAAGCCCTGTTCAGTCATTCAGAGTTTAATCAAACATTACCAGTACTGGAACCTTGTCATCCATAAACAACAAATCCATTTGCCCCAGTTCATTATAGGTCCTGGCCTTTTGTTCCCCAATACAAGGGAATTCACTTTCCCTTTTGGACAGAAGGTATCTTTATAAATATGTAAATATATTTTGTAATAATAGCTCATACTTATAAATATGTAAATATATTTTGTAATAATAGCTCATATAATTAGATCAGAGTTTTAGGGTTTGGAAAGGATCTTAGTCATCTCATCCAACCCCTTCATTTTATAGCTGAGGAAAACGAGGTCCAGAGATGTTGTGATTTGGCCAAGATCATACAGGTAGTTGAGAATGGAAAGCGAGATTTGAACCTTGGGTCCAGGGTCATTTCCTTTTTGCCACATTGCTTATCTACAAAGGACTTTCCTCACAACCTCCCCAAAAGAAAAAATTTCATCTTTGAGAACAGTATCTCAAAATTTTCCACTTATGCCTACAGAAATGTTTGTTTTGTGCAGAAGAAGAAATGCATTTCCTAAATGTTAATCTCCTGGCTCTCTTGGCAGGTTCTCATTTATGAAATTAAGCAGGCCTAGGGAGGGTAGTGGGGAGGGAAATCCCTGGTGTTCAGCATTAGAAGATATACTCTTACACCCAGAGGGAGTCAGAGGCACTTCCAAGACCAGCTGGAAATCATTTCATAAATGTGTGGGAACTGTTTCCTTTTATAATATCTCTTTCTTTTCAGAGCAGAGGAGTGACTGATAATGGCAAGAAGTTTGTGGTCAAAACAGAGTGAATGGGTGATAGAAATACTGGGAAAGAAAAAAGAGGAGGAAAGGCCTTATATTGAAATAAACATTAAAGGCATGAATAATTAAGCCGAGGTCACTTAATGTGGGATATTAAGCCATAGGCTGTTCTCATGACCATTTATTATTTATAGACTCGTTTTACAAACCATGGTTTTGCTCTCCCTACTGAATGTGCATTGAATGAAAGCAATGTATAGCTCTGCCTCCTGAAACAGCAAGTATTGCCCTTATTAATTTAGAAGGGCTATAATTTTCCTAATGGAAAAAAAAATTAAATTCATCAAAAAAAAAAGAAGTTCACTTACAACCTGGCAGAGAGTCTGGGACCACATTCAAGATGTGATATGACAGATTTGTTTGATTGCATTCTTTCCCCAAACACATCAGATTCCTTCAAAATTAGCTTGGCCTCCCTTCCAAAGTCTCCTCTACTGGCACAGATCCTCTACAGGTTCTGTGACTGAGCAAAAGTGTTTCCTTTCAGAGAATCTTATCCAACATCCCAGAAAAGATGGTTTAAAAGATTCCTGAATCATCCCTGCTACCTTTAACAAAACTCAAAAAAGCATCTTACCATAAAAGAAAAATATATTCAGAGTTTTCCTTCTTTCTTTTATCTTGTAAACTATGACTCTTCCTAGTTTCAAGCCACCATAGTTTTTGAATGTGAAGAATAACCAACACAAGGGAATGGACCCAAAGGAGAAAGGACTAGAGAGTCTAGGAAAACCCAGGGTATGTAAGCTCTTTCAACTTCATCCTGGCTTAGCTATTCAGTAGAGAACTAACACAAAGACAATTCCTTGACCTTGAGGTTCCTTGGAAATGCATTTAAAATAGAATGCCCACATGCTAAAGGCTGGGGAATTGAGAGCATCCACTTTCTGAAAGCCACCTCCCACTACTAATTCAGTCTCCTTCAGTCATCCACTCTCAAAATTCTCTTGGATCCTTGTCTGTGCAAGTGAAAGAGGTGTGTGCAAGGGCTAAGAATCACCAGGAGATAGTAGTCAAGGGTCCAAAAGCCAAGAAATAATTGTATTGCGAAAACATATCAGAGAGTTCATGGGAAAAAATATTGAGAGTTTACTTACCCAAGGTCACACAGGAGATATCAAGGGGGAGATTTGAACAGAGATCTTCTTACTCCAAAGCCAATGAGTGCTTCACTGTATCATATAACCCCTCCTATTTCTCTCTACCCACCAACATTTCATGTTTATGGTGTGCTGTTTGAAGGAGAGTAGAAGATTAGAGGGAGGGAAATTTATATGTAGTAACATAGAATATTGGCCTGGAGTCGAGAAAACCTGAGTTCAAATCTGGCTTCAGATACTAGTTATGTGACCCTGGGCAAGTCACTTTACTTCTGCCTGCCTCAGTTTCCTCAACTGGAAAAGTGGAAATCTTAAAAGAACCTACCTCCCAGGGTTCCAGTAAAGAGCATATGCGATAATAAATGTTACATAGATGTTAGTTATTTTTATTAAACTATAAACTTCTTGAAGGAAACAATTGTTTCATTTCATTTTTATATCTCTTATCAGTACCCAAGCTCTGACCTTGATCCTAGTAGGCATTTAATAAGAATTTGCTTAATTGAATCAAAGTAGCCAGTCCTAGAGTACTTCAGGGCTAGCAAAGAGTGCCTCAAAAGTTTAGTACTTAGCTGAGCCAGGCTTGGATTAGGTGGCATGATTTCAGGATAAATAACAAGATCTCTCTGTACTCCCTCGTCCCCTCAAAAAGTCATTCTGGGGGCAGCTGGGTAGCTCAGTGGATTGAGAGCCAGGCCTAGAGATGGGAGGTCCTAGGTTCAAATCCAGCCTCAGACACTTCCCAGCTGTGTGACCCTGGGCAAGTCACTTGACCCCCATTGCCTACCCTTACCACTCTTCCACCTATAAGTCAATACACAGAAATTAAGGGTTTAAAATTAAAAAAAAAAAAAAGTCATTCTGTTTGCTTATTGATATCTGAAATTGCTTCCTTCTTTGACATTTTGAAAGATTCTTAATTTCAGCTCCTTTCCCTCACACAAATTGTACCCAATCCATCCATGCCTTAGTAGATGTACTTCAAGTGTCATGGTAACTAGTGGGGAGGGGAAGGGGATAAACATTTATATGGCACCAGTTATTGCCAGGCACTATGCCAAGCACTTTTACAAATACTATCTCATTTGATCCTCACTATAACCCTGTGAAGCAGGTGCTGTTGTCATTTCCATTTCACAGATGAGGAAACTGAGGTATATCAACACACATGGCTATCAAATATCTGAGGCTAGATTTGAACTCATCTACCTAACTCCACTGTGCCACCACATAGTGACTAACTGGGTGACAAGAAACTCTTTACTTGCCACTATCGTCCAGGAAACCAGTCTAGCTTAATTTAATTCAACTTTAGTATGTAAACTCAGACCAGGGTACATTCTAGCCCATCAGAGCTGAGAGAGATCTGACTTCGGCTTGGCTCTACTCTGGTCCAGGAAATTCTTCAAGGATCAGTTTAGATCCAGCATAGGTTTGGGAGTTCTGTGCCACTCTGACCTGGATCCTTAAATTTAGCCTAAATCTCCAGATCGACCCCATTAACTACATTTCATCTTGCACCTCAGAGCTGGATCCAACTTCCCTATGCCACTGGATTGAATTAGGATCCGAGACTCTTTGGAATGCAGGTACACATTTCTGAGACTAACTCAGAGTCTTATTTAATTACTAAATAATTATAAAATTGCCTGGGAAAGGAAAGATAAAGAATAAGTGGAATTGGAGCTCAACTGATACTGGAGTTATTTTTCTTCTCTTTGGTTGCATTCCCATTTGCATCTCCCTTAGAGAGATTGGAGAAGCAAATTGGGCAATTAGCATCATAGGAACTCAGCATCTAAAGCTAGGCAGGACTTTAGTCAATCCCTTCACTTTACAAATGAGGAAATTGAGACCATAAGAGATTAAGTGGCTTGCCCAAGATGGTGGCAGCAGGGGCCAAGATTAAAATTCAGATTTTCTGACTTCAATTTCACTTTTCTTTACACTAAATCAAAATATATGGTCCTTTGTTGACGCAGAAGTAGGAAGGAATGAGTCAAAGAGAGGAGGGGCATGTAAACCGAAGAACTCCAAAAGTAAAGAACCCAGAACGTTAGGGTTTGCAACATCATAAATAAGTTTATCCCAACAACAACCCTAGGAGGTAGGTGCTGTTGTTATCCCCATTTTATAAATGAAGAAATTGAGGCAAAAGAGGCTAGGGACTAGCAACTAATAAATGCCTGAAGCTCGTTTTCCTCACTCCAAGTCTAGTGTTCCTTTCCACTGTGCCACAGAGCAAACTGGGTTATAAGAGCTCCCCATTTTCATCTCCTACTTTCTCAATCAAATCTCAGGAGGTAATATTCATGTAAGCACTTAGTATGGTGCCTAGCACTTGGTGAATGCTTCTTATTCACTTAGTGATTGTCTTATTCCCCTTCTCCGCTGACATCCTAGGAAAAATTACATCAGGAAACCTATCTACAATTCACAAAGGGGAATGAGGATACATACTTGGTTTTATAAAGAGGAAGTCTACAGAGTAAATGGAAAATACCATTTTGTCATCTGATACCATATAAGAAGATTCTTGGTTTGATGATGGTGGGTTGGCATTCAATGGTTTTACAAATTTTACTTCCAGAGATCTTCATTTTCATTGCATATTAAAATCAGGAACAATTTAAACATGGAGAGTATTCAATGACCTCTTATGTAGAATGAGAACTAAGACTTCATAGAAGACTTTCTCAGCTATTTAGTAAAACCCAGTGTGTCAGTATTATACCATATTGTGCTTTATTTTTTTTAACTCCTTCTATCCAGATGTGAAAGGCATTAGCTAATGAAGTCTATGCTCATGTCAAAGAGGGAGTAGACTCAATTATTCCTTGGAAAAATTCCATCACCAACACGTTTTTTCTTCCTCTCCTCATCCCAAGCCAGCCCTAATGATGATGCTTTGGCTGTAATAAATTATTCCTATTTTCCTCACTGCCTTAAAAAGAAGTGAATATTTGATTTTAATTTTTGATGGACTTTTTCATTTTCTTTCTTTTCACTTTGAATATTTGGTTCTACTTATTCTTTTGGCATGCTATATACTGAGTATCAGTTAGCTTCTCTGTTGTTTGTTGTTTTTTTTAAACCCTTACCTTCTGACTTAGTAGCAATTCTAAGACAAAAGGGCAGCAAAGAGTTTGGTAATCAGGATTAAGTGACTTGCCTAAGGTCACAAAACTAAGAAGGATTGAAGGCCAGATTTGAACCCAGGTTCTCTCTACCCCAGAGCTGGTACTCTATCCACTGGGCTACTTAGCTGGCCCTTGTAGGTTAGCTTCTGCAAGAGTGGTGAGTTGATGAGGTTTTGTGGGATTTAGGGGAGATTAGGAAATTTGGAGTGATTAGAGGGAGAGGAATTTGTTTAGAATGGAAAAACCAAGCATTCAGTATTTTCCTTTTTAAAGTTATAGATATAGACTTGTAGTGAGTGTTACAAAAAGAAAGATTAAAAATAGTGAGCTCAGAGGTAACTAACTGGCTCAGTGGATTGAGAACCAGGTCCAGAGATGGAATGTCCTGGGTTCAAATCCTCCGACAATTCCTGACTATGTGACTCTGGACAACTCACTTAACTCCACCCCCCATTGCCTAGCCTTTGCCATTCTTCTGTCTTGTGTAAGTGTGGATTTGGGGTAAAACCAGAATAACTAAGCACTCATCTTGGAAGGGGACTGGAAGCCAACCCCATGGAACTCTGAGAGAATTCTGTTTGGGAGGGGCCAGCAGCAAGAGGAGTTTGGAGGAGAATTCTGAAGGTCATCAACTGTCACTTCTCTCCTGACCAGATGAGGAGCTGGGGGGAGGGGGGGAGCAGGGTTGGTTCTTTGGTTGGGAGGTTTGGATGGTGGGGTGAATCCTGAGTGAATTGGGTTCCTCTGTACTTTTATGTGTGACTATCGGAAGATCACAAATACCAACAAAGAAGACATTGACCAGCAATTCTCCCATTTGGCTGGAGAGTCTGAACTCCTGGGGTGGCGGGCTTAAAGGAAACGGGGTCCTTCCCTGATCCTGCCTGAATCCATTGATCCTGTTAATTTCCTGTGGTGTTAGTTTAGAAATATTTGATAGGAGACTATAGTGGGGAAGAGAGAGTTTGCTACTGTGATGAAGCCACAGAAGAAGTCCAGAGCTGCTCACTTGGGGAGAAGTCTTAGCTAATAGTGAATTTCGTCCTTTCCCTCCTTCCTTGATTCCCTTATACCTTTTACCCCTGTACCCTGAGTTTAATTTATCCTTTAATAAACCCCTGATAGTTTGATTCTTAGAGTCTGGAGCAGTTACACTGAGGGGAGGAGGTGACTGATCTTGTGGCTGAGGAGAAGACTATAACCTGACTCCATCTTGAGGGATAAAGCTACTTGTACTTGGGAGTTGAGGGAGGCTTGTCTCAACAGGGCTGGCTCTGAGGGTGGGATCCCATCCATTAGAGTCATAACTGAACCCCAACACCTTCCTTCAACATCCCCATTATAGTTTCACTAGTTTGGGAAGCATTTCGAGTTTATTCCCTCATAGGTCTTCCCTGGGATGAGGGTGAATGATAGCTGATCTGACCCATTGAAAGCTAACAAGGGGGGAGTCTAGACACACACACACCCCTACCATCAATACTCACCCCATACACTTGGAACCAATACACAGTATTGATTCTAAGATGGAAGGAAAGGGGTTGGGTGGTTGGATTTTTTTTTTAAACCCTTGTACTTCGGTGTATTGTCTCATAGGTGGAAGATTGGTAAGGGTGGGCAATGGGGGTCAAGTGACTTGCCTAGGGTCACACAGCTGGGAAGTGGCTGAGGCCAGGTTTGAACCTAGGACCTCCTGTCTCTAGGCCTGACTCTCACTCCACTGAGCTACCCACCTGCCCCTTGGATTTTTTTAATAGGGAGATCATTTTGGTATGAACCCATTTGAGGTTTTAAAAAAAAAAAGGTCTAGTTTTCAGAAGAAAGATTACATCAGAAGACAGATTTCTATCTGGTTATCCTAACCATATTTTAAAAACAGAAGTGTGAGATGTTTGGGGTGGGTTAGGTCAGGAAACTCAAAGATAGATAGATAGATAGATGAGTAATAATTACTCTGAAATAAAAAAAGAATTTTAGCCCCAGAGGTTTAAGCAGCATTCCCCCAGTTCTGTCTTGCTGTTCTACACATGTTTCTGTGGCCTGATGTACTATAATATCCGTCTAACAATTTTGTCATCAGCAGCTCAGTGAAATGGCAGAACTCTTTATTCCAGAGTCTACCAGAAATCCTTGATTTCAGCATATGTCAGTGACTCCTGAAGGGTTCCAGCTAAAGAGTTCCACCTTAAATGTAAAAGGAAATGAGCTCTTAGGATTCATTTAAGGAAATGGAGAAAATGAATTCTTTATCTGTATTTTCTGCCTACTTAGTTCCCTGTGTACCCTCTCTTCTCTCTTTCTCACTTTTTTCATGCCTCTTCCAAAGTACTCAGGCAGCTTACCTAGCTCAGTGAATAGAGCGCAGGTCTGGATTCAGGAAGGCTCATCTTCAAGAATTCAGATTTGGCCTCAGAGACTCACTAGCTGTGTGACCCTGGGCAAGTTACTCACCCCATTTGCCTCAGTTTCTTCATCTGTAAAAATAAGCTAAAGAAGGCAATGGCAAACTACTCCAGTATCTTTGCCAATAAAGAAGAATCAAATGATTTTGCCAAGGGGAAGACAAGATAAGTCAAGGGAGAAATCATTGTTGTCTATCTCATATATACCCACTCCTGGGTATCCTTCCCAGATGACAAGCATTTGAGAACAAATTCAACTGGCACAGTTCAGACAAAGAACATTAAGATGGTTCTGACAGTATCTTCCATCATTACTTTTCCAATTCTATTATGTGGGTCATATGCAAACACAAACTTGAATCTACTCATGAATACTATCATATATAATAATGATGGCATAAGAGGTGAAGACACAGAACCAAACATCACACACAGTTTAGCTGTGTGTAGCCTCCTGATTTCCTCTGCTCTTACCTCTGCACCATTGCAGACTCTCAGCATTCACTCTCACCACCAATTCCATCCAAAATATACCAGTCCCTTTCTCATCATCTGGCTCCCTTTAAATATTCCATGGAAAGTATAAATACAATCAGCTATCCCTCTGATCAGCTATTTCTGTAGCCATGGCAAAAGGGGATTTTTCTATATTCTATCCCTTTAACAGAGGGGAATCCAATTCTCTTCTTTTCCACCCCACTACTCCTTAGTACCTAATTTTCTCATTTAGGGACAGATTAAATTCTTCCGAGAAGGATAACAAAATTTAAAACTGCAAACGATGTTAGGGCTATGAATCCCTCATTTCATACATGAGGGAACTGAAGCCCATGGATAGCAAATAACTTCCCCAAGTCCTCCCACAGAGTGTGAACCTTGATGGATCAATAAGTCAAAGGAGAAAAGTAGAGTCGAGGTAGAAGGAATAACAAACAAAGGTGTGGTAGGACACGAGAATAGAGATGGAGAAGAGGAATTCTGAGTGGGGAAAATAACATGAGCAAAAGTGATAGAAAGGGTAGAAATGAGCCTCATTACCTCCATTTCTAGCCTTCTTTTCCCTCTCCTTTATATTCCCTTAACCTCCTAGATCAGGTCCTAAAATTCATCCCCATTACCTTAATCGACCTTTTTGTTCCCTTCTTTCTTTTTCCAACTTAATGTTCCCCAAATACCCCAGAAATGAAGGATGTGTAGTCACTCTGATAACATTAAGAAACCTGCTGTGATCCTGTCTGAGCTGAACCTCCTCAATGGTAAATAAATCCTAGCAGTTTCCATAGTTACCAGCTCAGACTGTGTCACAAGCTTTAGATTCACATCAAAAATAAAGATACTTGAGGGTACACAAATACCATGCTCTTTGTGTCTCTAAGGTGACTTGACTTTAGCCCTCATACCAGGCAGTTCAGCCCTGGGGCTCTGTTTATCATCATTCCAGCAGTATGATTCTTGTAATATTGCTAATATGTTAGAGATATGAAAAATTATTGAGGTAGAATTTGAGAGATGTCAACAAAGGTTTATTGATGTTAAAATGATAAATATAGATGAAACAGGAAAGAAAATATAAATGAGTCATTCCTCTCCTCCATCCCAGGCTCAATCTAAATTTTCGAATGTAATTCTTTTTAAGAGCATGCTCTAATCTAGAGAACCAAACCAAAGGAAAAGTGAAGGGTTACTCCACATAGTGATGTATTTTTTTCATCCATAACCCCATTTTATTATGTGAAAATACAACAACTGTCATAAAGAACTATGAAATGTAGCATTAGAGAGGGTTTTACTGGTCCTCCTAGTTTGACTTCCCACTCAACACAGGAATCTCCTCTATGGTAGCTCTGATGGCTCTTTTTGAACACCTCCTAAGGTAGTGAAAGCTCACTACTCTTCAGAGTATCCTGTTGCCTCAAACACTTCCTAGCTGTGTGGCCCTGGGCAAGTCACTTAACCCCCATTGTCTAGCCCTTTCAGACCTTCTGCCTTAGAACCAATACATAGAAGGTAAGGGTTTAAAAAAAAAATACCCTGTTTCATTGTTGGGTAGCACTGTGAGAAATTTCTTTCTTACTGTAAGTCAAGAGTATTAAGTTGAGATCCATAAAAGTTTTAAAATATCTTGCTAACTATATTTCAATATAATTTTTTCACTGATAATCCTATATATTTTACATAATAAAAAATGCATAAAATGCATAAAATCTGGTTGTTATTCAATAGTGCTTAAAAACATAAGTTTAACCGGCCTGCCAAAGGGGGTCCATGATATAAAAAGCAGGCTAATCGCCCTTGCCTTAAACTCAAATTTGCCTTTCTATAACTTGTCTCCACTTGTCCAGTTCTGCCGTCTGGAGTAAAAGAGAATATCTACTCCCTTTTCGTTGGCAGTCCATGAAATACTTAGAGACCACTATCACTTCCCTCATCCTCAGCTTCCCCATCTGTAAAAAGGCAATTACAATACTTGTACCCAGGTCACAGGATGGTTATGAGAACAGCAGTTTATAAATTTTTAATTGCCATATAAATGTGAGCTAATAAATTCCTCTTTAGTCCACCTAAGATTATATTAGCTTTTACTTGCTTCATGGGAATCATGAAATTTAGAGGTAAAAGGGATAACCTAGTTCAATCATTTTAAAACTGAGGCTCAAAGAAATTAAATTGCCCAGGGTCATGGGGATAAAAAGCAGAGCTGGAATTCTACTTCTGATTCCAAATCCGATATTCTACCTATTATACCACTACTACTGCCGAAAAGACTACAATGGCATAATGTAAATTAAGTACTTCCTACCCCTAATGAATCATTTTACTCCAAATAAATGTGAGTTATTAATCTTTTAGTAGCTTTGTCATACTGTTGGCTCATAATCAATGTGCAGCCAACTGAACTCACCAGCTCTTTTTTACTCGCAGACTGTTACCGAGTCAAGTCTCCACTCATCCTGTGTTAAGGTAGGTGATTTTTATAACCTGATCTCAGAAGTTCACACCTGTCCCAAATGGGTCCATCCTTGTCACGTTTAAACTTTTTGCTTTAGGTCCATTGTCAAAGTACATCAGTATGCTCTATTATTCAGCCTCTGCTTTAAATTGACCTTTATGACTGAAGAAGTTTCTTTAGTAGTATTTGATAGGATGACAGGACTCAAAATGTGCAGTAAAGAATAAAAATGCTGAAAAACAATGTATGCACTGCTGAAAGATAAATGCCTCTTGTTCCAGGAGCTTGAAACTAACATTACTGGAGTGAGGAAATATTGATTTAATCTTAGTATTAGAGAAATCGGCCACCCAGATCCAAAGCACCTTGCCCAGAGTTTTAGGACAACAAAGGTATTTACAAGCACTCCGATTTATGGATTTCTGAATTTCAAAAACATTTTTCTCAGTTTCAAGCATTTAACCTAGTTGATAGAGTTTTTCATTTAAAATACATCTTCAGTGCAACAAAGTGAATTGTGGAATGAGTGATTAGACACTATACACAACAGAATAGCAGATTGGATATTAGAGGATCTGGGTTCAAACTCTGACTCTGATATCTTTCCATGCAAATTTGATTTAAGTTATCACTTCTTTAGGTTTCAGTTTCCCAATCTATAAAATAAGGAGTTGAACTGGTTGAACTCTAAATTCCCTTTCGAGCTTTGCCAAAAGTTCTATTGGAAGGTAACTCCAAAAGCAGCCTAGTGGCTTGAGAGCCAGGCCTAGAGATGGGACGTTTGGGGTTCAAATCTGGCCTCAGATACTTCCTAGCTATGTAACTTTGGGCAAGTCACTTAATCCACATTACCTAGCCCTTACCACTCTTCTAAATACACTGTATTAATTCTAAGATGTAAAATAAAATAAAAATAATAGATGAAAAACACCAACTTTCATGGCACTAGGAGCTCTTTGGATACAATAAGAATTCTAATGACCATAAGACTAAAGATAAAAGGACTTTTCTGTCACCTCTGCCATGTTTTTGGCCTCCCAGCTTAAAAAAGGTCAGAGAAGACTGGTTTGTAAGAGGGGTTGAGCACCTCTGTGACTCTATAAAAGCACCTCTAAGAAATTTTGAAGAAAGAATTAAGTTCAGAAGTGGATGAACTTAATTTCCTTTCTTAGATCTTGTACCTGTATACATTTAGCATGTTCTATTTTCTATTATAGCTTTTATGTAAATGATGTATACTTCTGCAAGACTATAAGCTCCATGGAGGAGAAAAATCATATCTTATTCAATCTGTATTCTGCTGAACTATTGTCAACTTCTTGGGACTTCTCTAACCTTCTCAGTTTTGATCAAAAGCACCTTGACCCTAGTGATTCCTCCTTTATTTATTTCTAAACCTTGCTTGATCTTCAAACCCTAACTCTAACCTCTTATCCTTCCATGCCTCTGAGTCTACTTGAAATCTGAACACTCATCATCCTTCAGACATTACAACCATAAAGAACTTCATGTCCGATTTTCCTTCTTATTGCTATGTACCACAGATTGCAGAACACAAGACTCGCATTTTCTACATTTTATTTACCAAGGAAAAGAGAAGATATACATTGATAAATAATACACTATGAACTCATTAATAATTAGTTTAGTATTAATTATTGGTAAATAACAAATGATAATTAATGGATTGATTGATTAATAAGCTCATTAGTGGTCCATGAAGGAAAGCTCCTCATTCTCACACCAAGTGGAACCTAAGCTTTCTAATCTGATTTTTAACTAAAGTTCCCCAGGTCTAGAACAGCCTTCATGAACTTCTATAAGCAAGAAGTCTATGCAAAAATGTATTGCTCACTCATGCCCAACCATAAAAAGAATAATGTCTTCTCACTAGAATAATTCCATTGCAATCTGGGATCCATCCTAAAGGACTCTCTGACTAAACTTAATCTCTCCTTTGTTTTGTCTCCCTCACCCAATCAGGAAGTCCAGTCACTAGTAGATTTCTGAATGTTCCACCCGCATTCCTACCTAATCACTAACTATCAACTTCCTTCTATCAGACTCTGGAAAGACAAGAAAATATAAGAGCTAAATCCATTGCTCCTATCGCTTCAAAAATCAGAAATAATTCAACCCAAAATTATACAGTTCACTTCCAAAGTTCGCAAAAGGCAGTCTTATTAATTAATGTTCACATTGCCATGAGATTCAAAGTTGAAATGCTTTGAGAATATGGGCTGCCAACAGGTACTGTTAAGCCCACACCCTATTTTGACTCTCATTGATGTTGTAGTATTGTAACTGAGGACAATTAAAGGAAGGGAATGAGTTGGTGTGTTTTGTTTTTTTTTTTCAAATTGTTGCACCTACTGAAAAACTTTTACAGAGAGATTTGTAAATTATTACTTTTCCATAAGTAACTTCAGAACCTGTGGTCTTTGATTTTTAGTAGTAGGTCCACTTATTCAGAGTTATTTGAGAGTTGGCCTTGGAGTCAGGATTTGGGTGAAGTCTCATCTTTAATGAATATTGACTGTGTGACCCTGGACAAATTGACAGACCTCTCAGTTCCCCAGACTAGTGCTGTCAAAGTCAGATAGAAATGGATGCCCCAATACATAGGATCCCTGCAGGCTGCATATTGACTTTGAAAACCACATAATCATATTATCTATATTTTATTGTGTTTTTATTAATTTTGTTAAAGAATTCCTAACTATATTTAATCTGGTTTGGCCAGCACTCAAGAGTGTTCTGAGCCTCATGTGGCAGCATGTTAGACACCTCTGCCTCAGACAACTTTTTTTTAAAACCTTTACCTTCCATCTTAAAATCAATACCGTATATTGGTTCCAGGGTAGAAGGGCTAGGCAATGGGAGTTAAGTGACTTCTAGGATCACACAGCTAGGAAGTGTCTGAGGCCACCAGACAACTTTTTAAGACTGTTGTTTGCAGAGAAGATTCTTTTTTTTAATTTGAAATTTTTTATTTAATTAATTGATTTAGAAGATTTTTCCATGGTTACATGATTCATGTTCTTTCCCTCCCCTATTCCCACCCCCCTCTCAAAACCAATAAGCAGTTCCACTGGGTTTTACATGTGTCATTGATCAAGAACTTTTTCCATATTATTAATATTTGCACTACAGTGATCATTTAGTCTACATCCCCAATAATGTCCCCATCAACCTATGTGATCAAGGAGGTGTTATTCTTCTGTGTGTCTATTCTTTCACTGGATGTTGTGAGGTTCAGGGGTGATAGGAAGAAGGGAGGAAAGGTAAGGTAGGAGAAGGAAGGGAAAGGAAGGGAAAGCCAGAGGAAGGGAAGGAAGGTAGCCCAGGCGGTAGCCCCCAACCCTGGTAAGGGAAATTGACCCAAGCTCTTCGGAGCTCAATAAAGATCAGGTAGCACTTATTGTAGAATAGCTAAGTTTTTATTTAGTTAGGAAAGGGAAAAGTTAGGTAGGGAAAAAAGGTCTCCTCCCGTAGGCACTTCTCCAGGGTCGAGTGCCTCTGTGGTCAAAAGAGCCTATGGAGTAGAGAACCCAAAGAGAGAGCTCTGCAAGGTCCAGGGTAGAGAGCCAAGAGAGCAAAAGGTGCCAAAACTCTCTCTTTTATATTTTCTCCAATGTCTCCCACAAAGGAAGTGGGAGGTGTTGGGGGAAGTTGTAGCTGGACTTAGAACATTTTTAAACACAATGTAAATAGCATTCTTTCTCATAGGTCCCTCAGAATTGTCCTGGATTATTGCATTGCTACTAGTAGAGAATTTCATTACATTCAAATGTGCCACAGTGTTTCCGTCTCTGTGTATAAGGTTCTTCTGGTTCTCTTCCTTTCACTTGCAGAGAAGATTCTAATCAACATTGGAAAAAGTTCCTCTCTAGGAGTTCCTAAAGTGATGAAATTGTAAGTCACAAAGAAAAGAAAAAAGGAAGGAGGGAGAGAGAGGGAGAGAGAAAGGAAGGAAAGGAAGGAAAGGAAGGAAGGAAGGAAGGAAGGAAGGAAGGAAGGAAGGAAGGAAGGAAGGAAGGAAGGAAGGAA